>NW_026712192.1:17814391-17969350 GCF_030504385.1 Musca domestica | reverse complement strand
ATTTAAATTCTAGGAAAACCGATAGGGGTGGAATCCAGAAATTTGAAACCGGGATTACTTTCGGAGTGTAAAATTGGAATATGGGGGTAGTTTTGGAAATTCGCACTTATGTTTGGTATTAAAAATGACACATATCGGCCTTTCGCTTTCGGTATTATTAATATTTTGACCACAATTTTAATCCAAATCATGTAAACCAAATCATGACATTTAGAGTTCTGAGCAGAAATCATCTCTAATTGCTAAAAAAAGATTGCTCCACTATTTAGTATAGGCCCCATATTAATGTACTTCCTAATTTTCGGTATTTTAATATTCTAAAGAGTTACTTGACATTCTGAGCTCGGAATCTATCACAGCTACATTATATATGGACCATATAAAAGGGTACTTCCAATTTTTAGATATTTCGAGAATCTCTTCCTACAAAATTTTGAGAATATAAATCGATTTTTATTTATAGGTCCCATATAACGGTGCATCTTAATTTTAAATATTTTGAAAATTTCAGAAATTTGTGGATAAAAACTACAAAAAAACACATCATAAAACTTAATAAAAAAAATGTAGTCTTGAACCATATGTAGGGGAGGTACCAGAAGATATGGTCCGATCTCCACCATCTTTACAGCAAATCATGTACTGATGGAAATATTGAGATACGCCAAGTCTGAATGGATTCGGATATTAATTACGCGTTTTATGATCATCAAGTGGTTCCCCACAAAGGGTCAAAATTTTGAATAATTATAACTCTTATAAAATGTGATGTAAGAATCCGATTGTCTTAAAATTTCACACATTCCAATATTTGTATAAATTCAAAATCTGATGTGAAGATGGAATGTATCGGTCCACTCCACAAAGGGTTAAAGTTTGGAATAACCAAAACGTTTATAAAATCCGAAATAAGCATCAGGTTCTCTTATATTTCACATATTCCATTACTTGTACTAACACAAGATCTGTTGTAAAGATGGGATATATCGGTCCTCTCCTCCTGGTACCTCCCTCACAAAGGGTCAAAATTTTGGATGTCCATGGAGCTCAGAAAACTCGAATTCGGATTTGGTACATATCAATATTTGCATCAACACAAGATCTGTTATAAAGATGATTCAGATCGGACCTTTTTTTGGTACCTCCACTACATAGGGTTCAAGTTTTTTGGATCTCTTCAAATTTTACACATACAAACATTTTTGCTAACGCGTGATCTGTTGTGTAGATTATATATATCCGAATCTGGCACGTTGTAAAATTTATATCAGTCTTAGATAATCGGATATCTTAGTCAATCGTTATTCGGATTAATTAATCTTAGTTAATGGGATACTCCCTTCGAGAGTTATCGCGAGCACCATCCAGGCACTCAGACAGACGGACGGATGGACGAACATCCCTAGATCTACCCCATATGACCTGAAACGGAATTGGACCAAAGAGACCAAGGGTCTAAAACCGTTATTTCGATGAGGCACTTTTGCGCGTATCAAGTAATATATATCCTCTGTAACCATATGACTGAGTGTATAAAAACTAGGCTTTTATAGACAATTCTAGTTTTAGTTGCAGTACATAAATCTTATCCTTACTATTCCATATTCATATTCGCAACTCCTACTTTTATATCATTCTGTGATTTCTGAGATTTTCACATTTTTTCCATCTCGGAAAAAAATCTTTATGCAATAACCCTCTCTAAGTGCAATTGCCTTTCATTGCAAAACTTATTTGAAAAATAAAAAAAGTAAAAACTAAAAAAGTAAAGAAACTCGTTGCGCCATTGTTGCCAATGTAGTGTGAATAGTTCTTCAACCATAAACTAGCACGTATCAGGCATAAGGCATCTACGGTGTTAGATAAATAGCTTAATTTTTCTCCAGATGTTCTGTTCAGTTCAGTTCTTTTCCCTTTGGTTTGGTTTGTTCGTTCGCTCGGTTTTTTTGTCGCCACTTCGTGTTCTTTACCTTTGAGAAACTCAGTGTTTGGAAACAAACTTGCATTTGTTTGTCCCCATTTGGCAGCTTGGTTCTTTTTTTATTCTTCTTGTTCCTGCGAAACTAAAAAGCGTGTGTGTGTGTGAGTGCGCGTACAAAAGTTGCACAACTCAATCGGATAACACATAACAGAGTAGGTGCATTTGCTTTTTGTCCCTGCTGGCATTGGTCTTGTCGGATATAGTGGAAAAGAATGCACACACTAGAAAGCGATTGTCGCTTCGATAGCGAACATCCTGCTACAGGTTTCTTTGTAGAGTCATGTCCTTTTTTCTTTTTGTTCTACCTCATTTTTTTTTTTTTTTTTTGATGCTCAACTTGTTTTTGTCTTTCGGAAAATTTATTGCAAACGTTTGTGCCGAGCGCAACAAACTTAAACGACATTTAAAATAGATGTTTTCTGCCACTTCCATAGGCGTTCCAAGTTCCATTTAGTTAATTACATTATAAAACATAAAGTCCATAAAAATGGACGGACGGGCGAACAGACGGCGGATTTTTATTAGCTGTACATGGCCAGCTAGCCGAGCAGCTGTGGGTGAAATTAAAACGCCAGTTAATCAATCTTTTTATGGTTCGCCTTTATGGCTTGCATATGTTCGACGCTCCTCATTATGATTCGAAAAATGTCCAATTGTAATTAAAATAATGAGATGAGCCTGGAGCTAGTTATGCAAACGACTTGTAAATGAAACAATAAAATAAATTTCAATTCGGTAAACGATGTGAATGCGAATAATAATGCAAACTTATTGTGTGGTGGAGTGCAACAGGGAGGGGTGGAAGGGGGTTAAACATTCTTGTCGGATGTTAATATTTATACATGACAAAATTGCTTTATGGGTGATTGACCGATAAGTACATGGCAAAAGATACGACTGCTGCTGAATCTATGTGTGGGGGATATCCGGAAAAGAGTAGATGAATATTGTCCATATTTCCATCTGACTTTTACTTCGGGTTTTTTTTTTTTGGAACTATTGTGGGAGAGTTAAGTGGACCAATACAGGTTGAGATAAATCAAAAAAAGTCGGAAATAGCATCAAATTTTAGAATAAGCTCAGATTTGTTCGAATTGGTCACCTTTGGCACGAATTATGGCCTTCAAAAGACCGATGAAACCGTCACACGCTGACCGAATGTTGCTCTGCAGTATTTTGGCGCTTTCCAGGCGAAGCTCTCGCTTAAGGTGATCGTCACGATGAGGTTATCGACACCGGCGCTTGAGTTCTGGTGGTCAACCGAAGGTGCACATTTTTAGCTGACCTCTTTGGCAAGTAAACACGATCATTTTGTTTATTTACAAACTGCTGGACAACGAATGTGTTCTCATCGGAGAAACCCAAATTCGGCAGTTCACCAATTTCGGCCAAGCGAAGCAACTCGTTAGCTCTATTGAATCTATCTCGTCTAGCTGAATCGATCTTAATACAGGGTGGGATGAAAAAACTGCAACCAACTTCAGACTGTTGCAATTTCTAAGCCACTCGTCCGACAAGTGCTAAAATTATTCCAGTGACAGCTCATTATATTGTTTACAAGCATGCGAAAGAATTTTGGTGAGAAATTTCCATAATAAAAGTTATTCGTGATGGTATTCAAGCGTGATAGTGTGATTTCTTTATATTTGGCTGGAGAACCACAAGTGGCTATCGTTAGAGCACTCTAGCATTTGAATGTGAATAAATCTTTTGTGCCTCGTACCATCGGTCGTTACTGGTAGCGTAGCCCGACGTCAAGGAAGTGGACGGAAGAAAAGAGCACCATCAGCAGAAATGGTTCGAAAAATAAAGAAACGACTTGATCGAAACCCGCGTCGCAGTGGCCGAGAGCTGAAAATATCGCAATATTCCATTCGTCAAATATTAAAAACGGAGTTCGGGGTAAAGCTATTGGAATTTCAATAGTGCAAGAACTTACATTGCAACCCAAAGAAAATAGACTCAAAAGAGCCAAAGAGTCCCTTCGCTTGGCCGAAAGTGGTGAACTGCCGAATTTGGTTTTCTCCGATGAGAAAACATTCGTTGTCCAGCAGTTTGTAAACAAAAAAGGTCGTATTTACTTGCCAAAGAGGTCACCAGAACTCAAGCGCCGGCCATGGTGATGGTGTGGGCCATCATAACAGCCGATGGTCGCTCTCCGCTCGTATTAATCAACAGTGGCATCAGAATAAATGCCGAATTATCGCGAAAATATTCTGGAGAGTGTATTAAAGCCTTGGGTACGCAAACATTTTAGCCGCTGACCTTGGACATTTCAACAGGACTCAGCACGCACCACCCAAAATGGTTACAAAATGAGGTTCCTCGTTTCATTTTCAGCGCACAATGGCCACCAAATCTCGGGAACCAATCCGTTGGACTATTGTGTCTGGAGTATTTTGGAGAGCAATGTTGGCTCTAAAAAATACCAAAGTGTTGATCAACTCAAGCAAGCGCTTCGCCGGGAATTGGTCAAAATACCGTAGGCTAGCGTGTGACGGTTTCATTGGACGTTTGAAGGCCATAATTCGTGCCAAAAGTAGCCAATCAGAATAAATCTAAACTGATTCTGATTCTAAACTGATGCTTTTTCCTATGTGTACTACGTCTGCAGGACTTTTGGTATTGAAAATGGGCCATGTAGGTTTACATCTTTGTATAGCCCCCATATAACGGTACCTCTCGATATGCGATATTTTAATGATTTTAGCGACATTATTTACCTGAGTTGTTTCAAAATTGGTATTTGAAGTTTGTAATGGATACTACAGCATAAGACGGAAAATGGGTCACGTAGGTGCACGTCTTCGTATAGCCCCCATATAACGGTTCCCCCGATATTCGGTAATTTGATGATTTTAGCGGCATTATTTACCGGAACTTTTTCAAATTTAGTATTAGAAGTTCGTAATGAATACTACAACCTATGACAGAAAATTTTCTGTGCAGGTCCACGTCTTCGTATAGCCCCATACAACGGTATTTTGATGATTTAAGCGAAATTATTTACCGAAATTGTCTCAAATTTCGCAATTGAAGTTCGTAATGGATACTTCAGCATGGGACAGGAAATTGTACGTGCAGGTCCACGTCTTCGTATAGCCCCTATGACAGAAAATTGTCGGTGCAGCTCCAAGTCTTCGTATAGCCCCCCCATATAACGGTACTCCCGATATGCGGTATTTTAATGATTTTAGCGACATTATTTTCCGGAATTATTTCAAATTTAATATTTGTAGTTCTTAATGGATACTACAGTCTATGCCAGAAAATTGTCTGTGCACGCTTATGACAAAAGTTTCGTATGCAGGTCCACATCGTCGTATAGACCCTAATATACGGCTAAGATTTTAACAGAATTTTTAATGGATTTTAATTTTTTGAAAAATGCCAAATTTGTACCAAATGGTGGAGAGTATTCAAAGTTCGGCTCGGTCGAACTTACAGCTTTTTTACTTGTTTCTATCTCAGCCTGTATGTTTCCTCCGATTTGAGGTTTTAACTCCCTCACATGCCTAATATGCCCTCCACAACAATGATATTTGATACCGGGCATCAGATACTGCTCGAAAATACCTCTGCTAAATTTTATGTAGATCTTTTCAGATATTTGTACAGCTTCAACATTCATCCTGATCCGATTTTACGGCTATTGTTCTCCATATATGTAATATCATTCCGAATGGAATAGAATTGTTCATATTCAACCGAATTTTCTCATTTGGTGAAATTCGGTCCGTACTCAATAATTTTTTTTTTTTAGAAAATACTCATCGAAGTTTTATAATGGGCTATATAGAAATGTTATTTGGTTCAGTTGGTATGATCTACTTCACATAAATTCCCAATATAAATAATTTTTATTACGGGAGCATTTTGTTACGCATAGTTGTGTCGGGTATCATGTAGTCGATCCCGCCAGACTTTTAACCTTTCGTTACTGGTTATTGTTTCTATTATTGTGCAGAATTTAAAATTTTCACAAAATGTTTAAGTAATTTCTATTTTATATTTCAGATTTGTTGACACATTTGCAGATTAATAACTGTTTATGTTTTATTTAAATTTATACATACAAAGTACCAATTCGACATGGATATGGTGAAAATCCATTGTGAACAGTGAAAGGAAAAAAAAAAAACAAGACACGACGTACCCATGACAAGGATAAGTTATATAGAGAGGCGTTTGTTTCATGAAATATGGAAACGTTCTGGAATTGTTAATTAATTTTTTGTTTGCTCTTGTTGGCGGTTCACACAAACACATATACACATACACCTACCGTGACGTTATCCAGACCAAGTGAAGTTTTATATCCCACAAATTTCCATTCACACGCACCCATACCCATACAAATTATTTAAAATATATTGAGCGATGCACATGAACACATAACGTGTGTGTGTTGGCGTGTGCTTGTGTGAGTGTGTGAGAAAAAAAGGATTATTTCAAAATATGTACAAAATATGTACAAAATATGTATGCAAAGTTGAGATGAAACGCATGTGGATCAGTAACAAAAAGTAGACATCAGTGTGGCAAAGGCAGCTACTAATTTTGTTGTTGTTGTCGTTCTTTTTTCTCTTTATTTCCCCATCATGTTGTTATTGTCGATGGCTCAGTGCTTTAAGGCTTTGTTGGTGTTTGTTTGTTGGTTGTCGTTTTTCGACGCTTCGCCATAAACTTTTAACATTGCGAAAAAATACTTTGCCTTTCTGTCATTCTGTTTTTTTGCGTTTTTAAAATGGAGGCATTGTTTTTCTGGTATTTACATGTTATTGTCAATGTTGCCTTGACTACGCTCTCGCACTCGCACATACATACATGCATACATACATACATATATTCATAAATTCATATACATATAGATATGAATGAATGTACGTACACTCGTATCTGACAGAAATTCAAATTGCGTTGGTTTTTAAATAACCCAAGAAATAATCTCCGGCAACTGAAAAAACCAGCAAAAAAATATAACAGCGGGAAATATTTGAATTGTAATTAATTAGTTTGTACACTCGTACATACCTATGTATTTACATACCGATATATACCCGACAATGGGACGCAAAACAACAAAAAGTACAAAGTTGAGTACCCTTGATTAAGTATCACATAAATTGAGGTTGAATATAGATTTATATTTTTTTATCTCATCTCAATTAAGAAAAAGAAGAACAGGAAGCTAATTGCACGAAATATGTGTGTGTTGTGTTCAATGGCAGTATATTGAATGTGAAAATTAAAAAAAAAAAATCAAGAAATTCCAGAGAAATTATTTTGAAATGGGAAATTTGAATGGAGATGACATTTGAATATAAAACGTAAATGTGATATCATATTTTTGATATTAGCACTTGATCTACCGATAAGGTATATACCGAGCAATAACTTGGAGGCAGTATGAGACGACAAAAATATTAATGTAATCTAGTAGAAAAACATTAAGTTCGGCCGGGCCGATCTTTAAATACCCTCCACCTTTGGGTAAAGAAAACATTTTTATATTAAAGTATCTGAATTCAAAGGTGTTCCGCTTTAAACTACAAATACCAGTAAGACCGTTCGGATAATGCTATTAAACCATAAAGTGGGTGAGGGTGTTGTGTGTGAGGGTGTGAGGGGCAATACCGAAACGGGAACCTCCATAGACGATTTTATGCTTCACGGATTGTCATCTACCAAATCTTCTTAAATACTAAATTTTAAACAATTTCGTGAGGATTATCAAAATACCGAGTATTGGTGGGTAACGTTATATATGCCCTATGGGAAAACGTGGACCTAATGTTCCACCACAGGAGCTAGAACCAATCCAGGGCAAAAATCATCAAAACAGCGACAATCGGGAGATACCGTTATATGTGGACTATACCAAAACGTGGAAAAAAAAATAATAAAAAAACCAAATATCGGGAGGTACCTTTATATGGGGCTATACCAAAATCGCGGACCTATGCATGCAAAGTTTCGCCACCGGAGCTTGAACCCATTATGACCAACAAATACCAATTTTTAGACAAATCCGTGAAAAATGAGGCAAAAATTGTCAAAATACCGAGGTACCGTTAAATGGAGGCTATACCATGGAACAATGAAGAGAAGGTAGGTCAACTTTGAAAAAATTGCAAGTATAGAGGTCTACCTGTTTGGCTTGTAATGTCAGAAATAATATCAAAACAATAACAAACTCAAACAACTTGTTGAATTTATTTTGAATAAATAATTGAAAACCGCGAAAACTGAATGAAAGGATTATTTCGCTACAAAAACTCTAGATTTTGTCTATGCATACGATGAAATAAACACTTTGAAAACATCCGAATTTGAATGTTTTCTGAACAATTTTTTTGTTATATAATGTGGGCTGTATCGTGATTTCAACAGGCAGACAGACAGATAGACCGACATCATTAAGTCGACTTAGAATTTTATGCTGATTATAAATATATGCACATAATGGGGTCTATGGCGAATATTTAGGGATGTTACAAACGGAATGACAAAGTTAATATATCCTCCTTTTTGAAAGTGGAGGGTATAAAAATGCCTCCTGCACACCAATAGGTACAGAATAATAGCTGCAAATAACAACAGTAAAGAAATGTCCAAAGTCGGTGAGGCCGAATATATGATACCCTACACCACTTTGCAGTGGCTACAAGTGTAGCTAAAAGTATTTTAAGTGAAGCGATAAATTTACAAATATGTAAAATCCAGAGAAGTCTTTTAAATGCCTAAAATAGCGAACCATTTTAGAGGGTGAGATGAAAAAACTGAAACAAACTTAAGACTGCTGTCATTTCTGATCCACTCGTCCGACAGTTGTTAAAATTATTCCAGTGACAGCTCATTATATTGTTTACAAGCGTACAGAAGCATTTGGGTGAGAACTTTTAAGAAAAAGAGTTATTCGTGATGGAATTCAAGCCTGATAGTGTGATTTCTTTATATTTGGCTGGAAAACCACAAGGGGCTATCGTTAGAGCACTCCAGCATTTAAACGTGAATAAATCTTTTACGTCACGTACCATCGCTCGGTACCGTGATACAGGTGGTGTCAAGGATGTAGACGGAGGAAAACAGCAACATCAGCAGAAATGGTTCGAAAATTAAAGAAGCGACTTGATCGAATACTTCATTCGCCAAATATTGAAAAATGATCTCGGTGCAAGTCATTGAAATTCCAAAAAGTGCAAGAAGTTAAATAAGCTAAATAAGCATCTCCTCAAATTTCCTACATACAAACATTTTTGCTAACACAAGATCTGTTGTGAAGACGATATACAGGGTGAGATGAAAATACTGCAACCATCTTCGAGCTGTCACTGGAATAATTTTAACAGCTGTCGGACGAGTGGCTTAGAAATGACAGCACACTCGCCAGACAGCTGGTAAAATTATTCCAGTGACAGCTCGGAGTAAAGCTATTGAAATACCAAAAAGTGCAATGACTTACACCGCAACAGAAAGAAAATAGACTCAAAAGACCTAAAGAGTTGCTTCGCTTGGCCGAAAGTGGTGAACTGCCGAATTTGGTATTCTCCGATGAGAAAACATTCGTTGTCCAGCACTTTGTAAACAAACAAAATGATCGTGTTTACTTGCCAAAGAGGTCAGCTGAAAATGCAACTTCGGTTGTCCACCTCAACTCGGAACTCAAACGCCGGTGATGGTGTGGGCCACCATAACAGCGGATGGTCGCTCTCCGCCCGTATTTATCGACCGTTGATTCAGAATAAATGACGAATATTATCGCGAAAATATTCTGGAGGTTGTATTAAAGCCTTGGGCACGCAAACATATTGGCATCAGACCTTGGAAATTCCAACAGGACTTAGCACCATCGCACTCAGCACGCGCCACTCAGGACTGGTTACAAAATGAGGTTCCTCGCGCACAATGGCCACAAAAATCTCCAGATACAAATCCGTTGGACTATTGTGTCTGGAGTATTTTGGAAAGCAAGGTTGGCACTAAAAAATACGAAAGTGACAATCACCTCAAGCAAGCGTTTCGCCGGGAATGGGCAAAAATACCGCAGAGCAACGTTCGGGCAGCGTGTGACGGTTTCATTGGTCGTTTGAAGGCCAATATTCGTGCAAATGTGACCAATTCGAACAAATTTAAACTTATTCTAAAATTTGATGATATTTCCGTCATTTTTTGAATAAAATTTAAAAAAAATTATGGTTTTAGACTTTGTTTCAGTTTTTTATCTCACCCTGTAGTGGACCGAAGTATCCCATTTTCATTCTTGATCTAATACAGAGAAAAATATTGGTTAAACACTACTTTTAATGCATAGGGTCATTACTTGTATGGTGGCGAAAATTCAAATATTACTATCAAATATTTGCTTTGTAATAAAAAAAATTTACTCACTAATATTAGCTCGTTATTTAAATAAACAAGTAAAAAAGCAGGAAGTTCGGCCGGGCCGATCTTTGAATACCCTCCACCATTTTGAACGAATTAGAAAATTTCCAAAAAGAAATTTCTGTTAAAATCTTTAAAATACCTAATATCGGAAGGTGCCGATATATGGGGGAATAAACGATATTGTGGACCTACAGTACTCACACGGAACTCCTTGTGTGGATTTTCAGATAATTCTATTGGAAAATGTGCCTAAAATCATCAAAATCCCGAATATAGGGTGTACCGTTATATGGGGGATATACCATATTGTGGACCTATATAGACAAATCCCTTTCAGGGGTTAAAGTGCTCACAAGGAACTTCTTGTGCGGACAATACCATTGGAAAATATAGCTAAAATCATCAAAATACCGAATATCAGGGGTACCGTTATATGCGGGTTATACGATATTTTTAACCTATATACTCCTTGTGTGGAATTTCAGACATTTCTATTGAAAAATGTGGCTAAAATCGTCAAAATACCGAATATCGGGGGTACCGTTATATGTGGGCTGTACGATATCGTGACCCTATATCGACAATTCTTTTTCAGAGGGTGAAATACTTATAAGGTACTCCTTGTGTAGATTTTCAGACAACTCCGTTGAAAATGTGGGTAAAATCATCAAAATACCGAATATCGGGGGTACGGTTATATGGGGGCTATATGCTATCGTCGACCTATATAGACAATTCTCTTTTGAGGTATAAAGTACCCACAAGGAACTCCATGTGTGGATTTTCAGACAATTTCGTTAAAAAATTTGGGTAAAATCATCAAAATACCGAATATTGGGGGGTACCGTTATGTGGGGGCTATACAATATCGTGGACCGATATAGCCCATCTTCGAACTTGACCTACCTGCAGATCGTCTTAGAATCTTGCGCTGATCAAGAATATATATACTTTGTTGGGTCTAAATGATTATTTCGATGAGTTACAAACGGAATGACGAGCTTAATATACCCTCCATACTATGTATGTTGGAGGGTATAAAAATAAATAATAATAAAAATCACATTTTATAAATCGACCTAAAACTCCAGTAAGCACTCAATGGCAAAGTAAACCTACAAACATATTAATCTCACTCTTAACACTCAAGCCCCGCCATGTTGCGTAAGGACGCTCATGTGAAAAACTACAAATGTTCAATTTATTTTCCTGGCCACAGAAGCAGCAGCAGAGCTTTCTCGGCTCCTCTCTCCAATGGCAATACCAATGTCAAAATAATTCCTCATTTTTTTACTCTTAACTTTTCTTTTAATATTTATAGAAAATATTCATTTCACTTAAGCTGTGCAAATAAACAACATTTCAATAATCTGTCCAGTGTCCGTCTGTCCCTCTGTCTATATGTTTGTGCGTCTGTCTGTCAGCTGCAAGCGGTAAAATCCATTAAAGGTTTTTCGTTTAATATTTTTAATGTAGTCGCCAATCCGCAACTCACATTTTTTTCTTTTTTTGAATAATTTCGCTTAAGTGTGGCGAACGACAACGTGGCAAAAAGGAAACCAAGGGAAGTCGGGACAAAAAAAGCTACTTCTGGGAAAATTGATTTATTTTATTTTCTCCTTCTTTGGTTTCCGCTTTGCATTTGCAAAAAACAAGGAAAATGACTTAGCTGGTAGCCGGCTTTTTATTACATCGTAAATTCAATTAGACGAAAAAAAAAAAAAAAAAAAACCCAAAGCAGAAAACGATTAAAATTTTTGTTTAAACGCTTGATATTTTATCAAATTTCCTGTTTTATCTCCCCACGGAACAAAGAAGACGAAGACGAATGAAAACTAAACGGGGAATACGGTGGAAATGCTTACCAACCATTATTTATTATTTTTTTTCCTGTCCTGCCACGCCAATGAGTTGCTTTATGAGATGACATTAAATTTTTCAAGTAGCGGAAATGATTGTAAATGAATCTCGTCCATAAAAAGGATACAAAACGATAGCCGAAAAGGACTTTAGCCCAAAATGAACAAGACAATTTCGCCGAGACAAGAAATCACAGAAAATCACCCAGCCAGAAGTGTATTGGTGTGCGTTTGTCTGTCTGTGTGTGAAATAATGCGGAAATTCAAATTGCTTTGGAGATATTGAAAATTGCCAACATCGACGAAAAGTTTTATTGGAATCTCGAGGTTTATTTTATTGCCTGTCTTTATTGTGGACAAATTTATTTGGTCTTGATGTTGATGTTTCAGATAAAAAAAATCTATTAACAAGTTGTGTAATGCGCAAAGAAACGAAGCAGGGCGCACATTAACTAATGCTGTCAAATGTTGGCAAAAATCATTTTCAATTTACGGCCAGTTTCAATTTTGTTTCCTCAGATTTGCTTTTGATTTACAGGTCAATAATGAATATTTAGCTTCTCGAGAGATTTAAACTAAATTCATGGGTGATAAAATTTAGATGTTTTATTTCACAACACCAAAACATTTTTCCATTCTATGCTTCAAAGGCCCTTCATTTCTGACTTTTCAGAATATTGTGTATGCAAAACAAAAAAAAAAAAAAAAAAAAACCGAAAACCTTAAAAATGTATGGGCATATTGCAAATATAACAAGTAAGCAAAGGCTACAGTCGAGCGGGACCGACCGTTGAATACCCTACAATACTACAATAAACGATACAGTTTATATAGGCGAGATACTCGAAAGAATTCCACAAGAAATTGTGACAAATAATAAAAGAAAACCATCAGGTTTCGTTCTTTAATTTTCGATTAATAGCAACTTAAACTAATTTGCTCTTTTCCAATTTATTGGTAGATGTTGCACTCAAATGGTCTTCATAGATCAGGAACCAATATTTCCCAAAGACCTATAATCTCTCAGAAGTGGCAAAAGATTAACATTTATTATTGGTTTTTGGCTAAAACGCATCTATATGAGACACAGACATTTGACTATACTCTTCAACGAAATCAGCGTTAATGAAATAGTCAGAAGTGCGTCTTTCCTGTATTTGTGAATTCTCCAAAAAGTCACTGGAATGGACATTTTCGTATTTTGTCTACAAAAGTTGGCAAACTCCTTCACACATTGATTTTTTTTGGGATGGCCATCCAAAACTGCTTGGTTTTTGCAATGTCCGGTAATCCCCATTCAAATGTGCGTGAGGATCGGGCGATAATTACGACCTGCTGACAATTTTGCAGTTTTTTGGTCCATTTCAACCACTAAATATAGGGCGATCATCTCCAAAAAGAGTAGGCTTCTATTCTTATCCCCATGCAAAATTTCGTAATGATGCGATTTACATATGATATCCTGATATCCTAACTACTTAGTTTTGTTAGCTGTAGAAATATTACCAAATGTTTAATTCAAAATGAAAATATGCCAAAAATATGACAAAATTGAAAAAATATGAGAAAATTTTACAAAATCAATATTTTCATCTTTAGAGAGATATTTTTATGCGATGTTTTTAGACGTTTTTTCTTTCCTGAAAAGAGGCCATTCTGAATTAATGAGAACTGTCGAAATCAATTCAGCCGTTCTCGACATATATGAGATCTTTCAAGCATATCTTCTTTGATAGACATATATATCGCACATATTTTGCTACATATTCGATTTTTTGGGTCTTAACATCAATGTAAAGATCAGAAGTAACCTTGTCATGGCTTTGTGATTTCGCCGGGATTTAAAATATTCGCGGTTTAATGAAAAATTTTGAATTTTTTCAACACAAAAAATATGGTCTATTTTACCCGCTAAATATTATCCGATGACCACCCAAATTGGAAGGCTTTTTCCCCGCCCTAAACTCTAGCTACATGCGAAATTCCGCGTCGATTGGTCTATAATTGCGACCTGTAGAGTGATTACAAATTAACATGGACAGACGGACAGACGGACAGACGGACGGACGGACATACATAGCTAGATCGACTCAGCTCGGCGAGCTAGGAAGATCCATATATACTTTCCAATATGGGAAACCAATATTTCGAGGTGTTACATAAATTCTGGCCCAATCAAACTTATAATACCCCCAACACATAGTGTTGTAGGGTATAACAAGTAAAAAAGCAGTAAGTTCGGCCGGGCCGAACTTTAAATGCCTTCCACCATGTGGAACATATTAGAAAATTTTCAAAGAAATAAAATCCATTAAAAATTCTGTTAAAATCTTTAAAATATCTAACATCGGAAGGAGCCGACATATCGTGGGATATACGATATTGTGTACCTATATAGACAAATCTGTGTCCAGGGGTAAAGCACTCACTCCCTGCGTAGAATCAATTCAAGTCAATTCCGTTGTAAATGTGGCTAAAATCATCAAAATACCGAATATCGAGGGGTACCGTTATATGGGGCTATTCGATATCGTGAACCCAAATAGACAATTCTCTATCGGGGGGTAAAGTACTCACAAGGGTCCCCTTGTGTGGAATTTGAGACAATTCCATTAAAAATGTGGCTAAAATCATCAAAATAACGAATATTGTGGGGGGGGGGTGGCTATACGATATCGTGGACCGATACAGCCCATCTTCGAACTTGACCTGCCTGCAGACAAAAAACAGATCTGTGCAAAATTTTAGCATCCTATCTTAATTCGTTTTGACTGTAGCGTGATTACAACAGACGGGCAGACGGACGGACAGGGCTAAATCATCTTAGAATTTTACGCTGATTAAGAATATATATACTTTTTTTGGGTCTAAAATGATTATTTCGATGAGTTACAAGCGGAATGACGAACTTAATATACCCTCCATACTATATTTGGTGGAGGGTAAAAAAAAATTCCAAAAAGAAATTAAATTTAATGCGAATGACTAAGAGCATCCCGGCTAACTGATAGGCAGGAGTGTCGCCATTTTCGATATTTTCGACTGGAGCTTTTGAATATCGATACTGTAGGTTATTAAAAAAATAAAGTGTTAAAAGAAACAAAAACATGACATGGAATTGATTTGTAGAGTCAATATCCAGTATTGACATTTGATACCGGTTTTAGATCTGTCACTGTCTGGCTGGTGCCCACGATAATTTTCGAAGGGAGCATACGACATCATACTATTATTGTTAAACTGGTACCTCCCCCCAAAAAATGTCAAAAAATTCACAGAAATTAATTTACCTTATAGAAGAAGGTGTTCATACTTTGTTATTCGTATCAGTGCCAGGTCAGATGCGAAAATCTACAATATTGCCCCACTCCACAGTGGTTTAACATGTATGGTAAGGTGTGTCAAAATGTTTCTATACAATTAATCGATCTGATTTTTTAGAGTGAATTCAAAGTGAGTGATCGGGGCCGACCATGTGATACCCTACAATACTGCAATATGTTATATCATTTTGGAGGATTTCGATTTTGAAATTATAGATATTACTCTTAGCATTTTGACCAGGGACATTTGCCCAATATTTACGCGCTCTGACGTGCTGTTAGTTGTTGTAGTCCATTCAACAGCTAAATATAATCAAATGGTCATCCGAAATACAAGACTTCTTCCCTGTCCTTAACTCTCTTCTCATGCAAAATTCCCTGTCGATTGGCTTCAATTGTGTGATCAAGAACATTTTTCTGTTTTTGGTTTCTTTGAACCCCTAAATATTTTGCGATCATCTCCAAAAGCAGGAGGCCCCTTTTTATCTCCAAATTTTATCTCCAAATCTCATCTATATGATTTGCTTGTCTACGATATTTGGCTATATTCGTCAACGAAAACAGCATAAAAAAGCCAGAAGTTCGCCTTTTGTGTATTTCGGATATCGTCTGTAAGTAATTTTGGTATTTTTTTCTACAAAAGTAGTGGTCCATTCTACCCACTGTCCTTAACTGTAACTTCATACGAGAGTTCGTGTCCTTTGATTTCTATTTATGATTTATTTTATGGCTGCAAAATTAGGAACATATTTAGTTGTTGGTCCATTTTAACCCCTAAATTTATTGAGGACGTCTTTGAAAATAATAGGCCTACCATTCTGAGCCTTACCCTACCCTTGTGAAAATTTTCGTGAGGATCGGACGATAATTGCAATCTGTGTATAATAACACCAAGCCGTGTTGTGAGGTGAAAAAATATTACAAAATATACACTTCAACATTCAAAGTCTAATTTAAACAAGTAAGCAAAGGCTATAGTCGTGCGGCGCCGACCACGTGATACCCTACAACACTAATATATATTAGAAGCCCCCTTAGTCCAAATCTATTTTTGGAAGATTTCGCTTTTGAAATTATGTCATAGAACACTGCCAACATATTACCCTTAGTTTTTTGACCAGGGACATATGCCCAATATTTGCGCACTCCGTCGTGCTATTAGTAGTTGTGGTCAATTCACAGCTAAATATAATCTAATTGTCATCTAAAATGCTAGACTTCTTCCCTGTCCTTAACCCTCTTCTCAGGCATGTCAGTTGGCTTCAATTGTGTGATCAGGAATATTTTTCTGTTTTTAGTTCATTTGGTATTTTTCACACAAAAGTAGTGGTCCATTCTACCCGCTGTCCTAAACTCTAACTTCATGCGAGATTTAGTGTCCTTTGCTTTCCATTTCGGCTGCAAAATTAGGAACATTTTTAGTTGTTGGTTCATTTCAACCCCTAAATATATTGCGGACATCTTGGAAAACAATAGGCTTAGCCCTTCTGAGACTAACTCTATCTTTGTGAGGGATCGAACGATAATTGCAATCTGTATATAAATAATAACCCCAACCAGTGTTATAAAGTGAAAAAATATTACAAAATATACACTTCAATATTATAAGTCAAATTGAAAAAATCGCATGCGATAAAAAATGAAAAAATAAAACAATGTCACAAAATACTACAAAATCTATATGAACATCATTATTGGCATCTTTTTATGAGATGTTTTTAGATTTTATACTTTTATGCCAAAAGGGCATTCTAAATTGACAAAATTTGTCAAAATCGGTCCAGCCATTCTTGAGATACAAGCATTGTAGCTAACATCCCCCTCCTTTGTGTATACACATTGTATATATTTCGCTATATATATCCGATGTATTTACTATCGGCATATACGTAACTGTCACACTTCGTCTATTTGTGATTTCACTGGGATCAAAAATAATCGCGGTTTAATGGAAAATTTGACTTTTGTACATAAATGTTATACCCTATTTCACCCCCTAAATATTATCCGATGACCATCAAAGTTGGAAGACTTCTGTCCAGCTCTTAGCTCTAGCCCCATGCTAACTTCCGCGTCGACTGGTCTATAATTACGTCCTGTAGAGCAACTGCAAAATCAGGAAATTTTTCAGTTGTTGGTACATTTCAACCCCTAGATATTATGCGATCATCTCGAAAAACAAAAGGGTTCTATTCTGGCTCTAGCCCCACCTTTATTCTTAATTTCGTGAAGATCGGGCCATAATTGCGACCTGTAGAGTGATTACAAATTAACATGGACAGACGGACGGACGGACGGACAAGATAGGACTCAGCTAGGCAAGATAGGAAGATCCATATATACTTTCCTATGTGGGAAACCAATATTTCGAGGTGTTACATAATTTTTGGCCCAATTAAACTTGTAGTACCCCCAACACATAGTGTTGTAGGGTATAAAAATATATATTTCAAGGGTTTTCCATAGTGGTTTTTATACCCTCAGCCATATGGCTACAGAGGGTATATATCATTTGACACGGTCAAAACGTGCCTAGCCGAAATAACGGTTTTAGACCCCAGGTCTCTTTGGACCAAATCCGTTTCAGAACATTTGGAGTAGATCTAGCGATGTCCGTCCATCCGTTTGTCTGGCTGGTGCGCACGATAACTCTCGAAGGGCATATCCGATTTGGTCCAAATTTGGTACATCGTAATATTTTTATCAAACTTAGATCGAGCTCGGCCCACTCAATATCAGTCCACTTCTTCTGGTAACTCCCCCACAAATGATCGAAATTTTCAAAAAAATGCATTTTTTTTGCACAGAAAGAGAAACGATAATCCGATTTTGCTCCAACTTTGCGCATCCTAATATTTGCGTCAGTGCAAGGTCAGGTGTGAAAATGCACAATACCATCAAGTACCTCCCCCACAAATGGTCAGAATAATTATAACTCTTAAACCAGTAAAGAAAGTCCTAATGTGGGGCGGGGCTAACTTTATGATACCCTACACCACTTTGCTAATTTAGTAGAGCTCCACATAACAATAAAAAGTTTTTATGAGAAAATTCAATCATACACCCTATGATTATAATTATAATTTAAAGTTCAAAAGACAAAATATGCCGAAACATTTGTATCTTTTAAATTCGGACTTGTATTGCCCATTTGGTGCAAAATTAATTTGAAATCTGATAAAGATATATATGGGAGCTATATCCAAATCTGAACCGATCTCGATAAAATTTGGCAAAAATATTTCTGAGTTGTATTTGATATATTTCCCTGAATATCGTTGTTACGGAGTGCATATTACGACTGTGGGTAACAAATCGGATGAATAATACATATGCCAGCTATAGCTATATCTGAACCCATCTTCACCAAATTTGGCATACTAGCTTCTAGACTCAATTCGGTCGTATGTGCCAAATTTCATCCCATTTGGGTATACATTTGACGTTTGGTGCACAATAAAAGGTAAATCGGACGAAGTTATGTATGGGAGATATATCTAAATCCGAACCGATCTCGATAAAATTTAGCAAAGGTATTTCTGAGCTGTATTTGATATATTTCCCCAAAATATTGTTGTTAAAGAGTGCATATTACGGCTGCGGAGGACTAATATAACAAATTGGAATGAACAATATATATTGGAGCTATATCTATATCTGAACCGATTTTGATCAAATTTGGCATACTTATTTTCAGGCCTAATATGGTTGTATGTGCAAAATTTCCTACTATTCGGGCTGATATTTAATGTTTGGTGCACAATAAAATCAAATCGGACGAAGATATATGTGGGAACTATATCTAAATATATTGTGCAAACTTTGATCTCGATCGGGCAATAAATGCGAACTGTACTTTGTTTACAAAAATACATGCAGAGGCGGACGGACGGACATGCATAAATCGACTCAAAATGTGATTCTATGCAGATCATCAAAAGGAACTATGAGTCTATCTCGTTTCCTTTTACCTGTTACAAACAATAGCACACCACCTGGTGGTGTAGGGTATAAAAATATGATGTAAGAGTCCGATTGTCTTCAAATTTCACACATCCTACTATTTTTATGAAACAAACATCTGGCAGTAAGACGGAATACATCGGTCCACTCCGTCTGGTATCTCCCCCACAAACGCTCAACATTTTGAATATCCATGAAGTTAAAAAAAAGATTCCATCCAAACATGGTTAATCTCAAAATTTCCAAAAGATCTGTTATAAAGATGGTAGAGATCGGACCATTTCTTTTGCTAACTGCCCCACACAGAGTTAAACATTTTGAATAATTATAACTCTTAAAAAATATGATGTAAGATTCCGATTTCACGCATCCAACTCTCTTCAAATTTCACACATACAAACATTTTTGCTAATACAAGATCTGTTGTGTAGATGCTATATATCTACGAACCCCTTTTGATACCCACAAAGGGGCACAATTTTGTACTACTTTAATCTGTCATTAATTTCGAAACAACTCAGCGATTATTTACAACCTGCTATATCTAAATATATGACTCTCAACCAGAATCCTGAGATGAATATGGAATTTAAATTTTTTTTATAAATATGATATAATTGTTCGATTTTCTTATATATTCATAATAATATTTATACCATATTTATTTAGGTCCGATATGAAATGGACAATATTGGCCCATTCTTTCAAAACCCACTGCATAGGGGGTCAAGAGTTTGAAAATTCATAACAGAAGTCAAAATATTTTTTTATAATCGAACATTGGCTGAGGGTATACATCTGTCGGCAAAACCGACAGATACTTTTTTACTTGTTTTCATGTAATATTGTTCAGGAGCTACTATGTAAAGTATATTAAAAATAATATTTTTTCTGAAGGATAGAGTGATCTTCGTTTGAGATTAATTTTAAGATTTTGGTAGCATGTGGTTAAAAGAAATATGCATAAATTAAGTCCATTTCAATTTTATTTTTCTCAGAACTTTGCAGTTTCTCTAATAATCTTCTTAGAAAAATACAATACATATTCAAAGGATTAAGATTTTACAAGAAGATGTACGTCCATTATCTTTACAGAGAGCCTTAAATGTTAAAAATAAAAAAAAATCAGTACGTTTTTGCACTCCAAATAACAGCAAGAAAAGTAATCAATTAGTATTTATTGGCAAACAATTGTTTACCGATTTCCTTTACCCACTCTTGCCGATGTTAGCAAGTCTATCGTATTTTTTTAATTGTATTTATCGAACTGATGCTAAGCAAACCTGCAAAATATACAAAAATTATCGAAAGGAAATATGTAAACCCTTACATTTTTGTTCTTCCAAGAGGGGATCACAAACAGAAAACTAATATAAATATATTCCTTTATTACCTTTCGTTTGTATTTTTTTCTTCCTTAATACATTTTGGCCTTTGCGGGGGAGCTCTTTACTTTATTATATTTGTGTGCTATGTCTGAAACAGAAACCATATTTCGAGGAAATCGAATTAAAAAAGCTAAGGCTACTTTTAGTAAAAGTAAATTGTGCCGTTCGGCCAGGCCAGACTTTTAATACCATCCACCTTAGGGTAAAGGAAACATTAGAGCCCATTATAACCCACATATACCAATTTTTAGACATATTCATGGGAAAATGTGCCAAAAATCATCAACATTCCGAATATCGGGAAGTACGGCTATATGAGGCTATACAAAAAACGTGGACCTATGCATACAGTATTTCGCCGTAAGAGCTAGAACCCATTAAGACCTACTAATACCAATTTCTAGACAAATCCGCGAAGAAATGTGACAAAAACCATTAAAAAGGCGAATATCGGAAGGTACCGTTATATGAGGGCTATACCAAATCGTGTACCTATACAAGCAATGTTTCGCCACCGGAGCTGGAACCCATTATGACAAACAAATACCAATTTTCCGTGAAACAATGTGGCAAAAACCATCAACATATCTAATATCGGGAGGTACCTTTATATGGGGACAATACCAAAACGTGGACCTATAATTACAATGATTCGCCACACGAACTGGGATCCGTTATGACCTACAACGCTCTACGTCAAATAATGTGGGCTGTATCGTGATTTCAACAGACAGGCGGACAGACAGACTTTTATGCTGACTATGAATATATATACTTTATGGGGTCTACGACGAATATTTATGGATGTTACAAACGGAATGACAAAGTTAATATACCCTCCTTTCCAAGGTGGAGAGTATAAAAACATGACATTTTTGCTTCTATAAAAGTATTACCGTAAAGCGGAGAGAACTGTATTTAATGCAGTTTGGTGCTCAATTAACCCGAAATTAGCCGAAGTTATATATGGGAGCTATATCCAAATCTGAACCGATTTGTGGTTAGGAAGGTAAGGGACATATATATATGGTAGCTATATCTATGTCTGAACCGATTTTTATAAAATTAGAAACAACCATTTGTGGGTTGTACCTGATAACTGGTACCAAATAAAATGCCTGTGGAGTGCACATTACGAATGTGAGGGACTTAAGCACCAAATAACATATATATGTGATATCGTTTTCGTTGTTATAGAGTGCATGTTACGGGTGTGGAGGAAAGAAATGTCAAATGGAATGACATTGACATTTATCAAAATTTTTGTTTATAAATTTTTAAATGCATTCAGGTATCAAATATAATAGAACAAATGCCCTAAATATAGTACCCTATATCCCAGTCTGGTGTAGGGTATAAATATGTCGAGTTTCACCAAACTGGAAATATGAATGTATCCCTAAAAAATGTATCAGCATTTCTCAGTTGTATCTGTTCCAGATGCATTGTTTGGGTAAATATTACACAATCGGCGTACAATACAATTGCAAGCGGACGAAGATACATACGGGAGCTATATCCAAATCTGAACGGATCTCTGTTAAATTTGTTGATGTATTTCTGAGCTATATCTGATATATGGTACCAACATCATTGTTGTAGAGTGCGCATTACGAATGTGAGAAACTTAAAAACCAAATCAAACATATATATGGGAGCTATAGCTATATTAACCCATTTTCACCAAATTTGATGTACTTACTTCTGGGCTGAATTCGACCGAACGTACCAAAATCATGCATAATAAACCTCAAATGGGATGACGATGTATATGGGAGCTATGATAACTGGTACCAAATATCATTTTTATATTATTATTACGAAAGCGAAGGACTTAAACATCACATCAAATGAAACATATATATGGAGCTAGAGCTATATCTGAACCGATTTTCACAAAGTTTTAAATGTTAACTTCTAGAATGAATTTGCTCGGAAGTGCAAGTTTTCACTCACTTTGGCCTGAAATTAGCCATTTGGTGCACAAGAAACTTAATATCGGACGAAGATATATAGGGGAGCTATATTCAAATCTGAACCGATCTTGATAAAATAAAATTTGAATCATGTATTGCTGGGCTCAATCTAATATCTGGTACTAATAATCATTTTTGTGAGGTGTATATTACAAATGTAAGGGACTTAAACACCAAAATCGGATGAATCATACACATGGGAGCTATAGCTATATCTCAACCAATGTTCACCAAATTTAAAGCACATGCTTGTAGGACCATTTGGACTGATATTAGCCATTTGGTGCACAAGAAACCTAAAATCGGATGAAGGTATATTTAGGAGCTATATCTAAATTTGGACTGATTTTCACCAATTTCAATAGGATTCGTCCTTGAGCCAAACAAATGTTATTTAGAAAATTTCATCTCAATCGAATAATAAATGCGAACTGCATTTTGTTTACAAAAATACATGGACAGACGGACGGACGGACATGCATAAATCGAAGATTCTTAAAGGTAACTTTGGGTCTCTCTCGCTTCCTTCTCCATGTTACCAACAAATTCACAAAGACATAATACCCTTACCACAATGGTTTACACGAGGGTTAGTCTTGGTGCGTAGGCGTATGATAAGGCTGGGTTTTAGGAAATTCCTACTAAAAAATTACGAAAAATTATAAGTCCTAGTACTAGGACTGGTGCATAGGCGTGTGATTAGACTGAGTTTTCGGTGTACGAAAAATACTAAAATGTACTAAATTTTTAAAACTTTGTATTTGACAAACGGAATCCTAGAATTCTGAAATTTGGAATGAGAGTCACTGAAGAAGTGCAGATCAGATGTACCAAAGGGTTTTTGAAAGTTCAAACTTTAAGTTTATAAAAAGTTCTAAAATGTACTACATATGTGAGATAAAAAAACTGCAACAAAAAAACGCAATTTTTTACATTTTTTTTTTTAATTTTATTGAACAAAAGCAAAAAATGTTGGAAATAGCATCAAATTTTAGAATAAGAGTAGATTTGCTCGAATTGATCACCTTTGACACGAATTATGACCTTCAAACGGCCAATGAAACCGTCACACGCTGCCCGAATGTTGCTCTGCGGTATTTTGGCGCATTCCCGGCAAAGGGCTTTCTTGAGGTGATCGACACTTTGGTATTTTTTAATGCCAACCTTGCTTTCCAAAATACTCCAGACACAATAGTCAAACGGACTGGTATCCGGAGATTTTGGTGACCATTGTGCGGAAATGTGCTGGAAATGAAGCGAGGAATCTCATTTTGTAACCATTCTTGGGTGGCGGCTGCTGAGTACGATGGTGCAGAGTCCTGTTGGAGTGTCCGAGGTCTGCGCCCAAATTGTTTGCGAGCCCAAGGCTTTAATACACCCTCCAGAATATTTTCGCAATAATATTCGACATTTATTCTGATGACACGGTCGATAAATACGGGCGGAGAGTGACCATCGGTTGTTATTTCGGCCCACACCATCACCATGGCCTGTACTTCAGTTCTGGTGGCCAACCGAAGGTGCACATTTTCAGCTGACTTCTTTGAAAAGTACACACGACCATCTTGTTTGTTTACAAACTGCTGGACTACGAATGTTTTCTCATCGAGTTATCACTCAAAAATGAGGTTTTGTTGGAGATTTTTGTACAAACTCACACAAAATTGGGGTTTAACCCTCAATTGTCTCTGTAATGCTTATAAATTTCTGGCGCTTAGGTAAGATTTAGACTCTTGACGTCTTTCAGAACATTTAGTAGAATTTTATGGCAAATAGTTTCGTGGAATAGCCTGACTTGCTACGATCCCGTTTAAAGGGAGTTTTAACCATGTTTTCCAAAAAGAATCAAAAGCACTCCTTTGTTGACTCGCTTGAATGTTAAATTTTTCAGTCGAAATATTCCACGTATTTTTCTCAGCCTAAAACACTATAAAACAAATATCCAAGAATTCCGAAGAATCTTAATCGGAATATTTTCAAAAGTGTGGAAGAAGATGGATCTAGTCCTCCAATTTACGTTTGCAATGTAACCATTCAAAACGCCAATACACAAGCCTTCTATTTTTTGGCTCTACTTTCACTATCAATTTTTTATACCCTCCACCATAGTTTGTCATTCCGTTTATAACACCTCGAAATATACATTTAAGACCCCAAAAAGTATATATATTCTTGATTAGCATAAAATTCTATGTCTATTTTGTGGGGATGTCCGTCCGTCTGTGAATATCATTGTAGCTTCCGAACGAATTGAGTTAGATTGATACAATTTTACTCAAATGTATATTATGTCCACAGGACTTTTGGTATTGAAAATGAGCCATGCAGGTCCACGTTTTGGTATAGCCCCCATATAAAGGTACCTCCCGATATTCGGTATTTTGATGATTTTTGCCACAATGTTCATCTGAAATGTTTCAAATTTGGTAGTTGTAAGTTCGTAGTGGATACTACAGCTTATGACAGAAAATTGTCTGTGCAGGTCCACGTCTTCGTATAGCACCCATGTAACGGAACCCCCCGATATTCGGTATTTTGATGATTTTACCGACATTATTCACCGGAATTGTTTCAAATTTGTTATTTGAAGTTCGTAATGGATACTACAGCCTTTGACAGAAAATTGTCAGTGCAGGCTCATGTATACGTATAGCCCCCTTATAAAAGTACCTCCCGATATTCGGTACTTTGTTCATTGTAGCGATATGATTAACCGGAATTCTTTCAAAGTTTGGTATTTGATATTTGTAGTGGACACTACAGCCTATGACAGAAAATTGTCTGTGCAGATCCACGTGTTGTATAGCCCCCATAAAACGAAACCACCCGATATTCGGTACTTTGATGATTTTAGCGATGTTATTCACAGGAATTGTCTCAAATTTGGTACTCGAAATTCGTAATGGATACTGCAGCCTAAGACAGAAAATTGTCTGTGCAGGTCCACGTCTTCCTATAGCCCCATATAACGGTACTTCCCGATATTCGGTATTTTGATGATTTTAGCTAAATTTTTTTATCGATTTTTTTTTTATGTTTCGCGTTTGAATATTGTAATGACTTATAACAAAAGTTACCTATGAAGGTCCATGTCGTCGTAAAGACCCTAATATAACAGCTACATTCGGTATTTTTAAGATTTTAACAGAATTTTTAAAGAATTTTATTGTTTTTGAGAATTGCCAAATTCGTTCCAAATGGTGGAGGGTATTCAGCTTGTTTTTTTTTTTTTTTTTTTTTTTTTTTGATCAGTTTAACAGAAGGCATCTGCAAATCTGTTATAACTTAAATTGTATATCAAAACCCGAAAAGCGTGTCGATATCATCTCTTGCCGAAACATCTTCTTTATCTCCATCTTCAACAAAAACATATGCAAATGACACAATCTACATTCCAGTTTTCGTTTCAATTTAATGGCAATCTGTAGAGCTGAGCAACAATTATTTTAAAACGTTATTATTTGGCAGCTGAAAATATAACAGCTTCCAAAGAACATTGGGCCTGCCAGCCAACTGTGTCTGTAATCATTAAAAGGTGAAACCGGAAGGAATGGTCATTTTTTTCTACTTCCGTGTGATTCCGTATTCAACCTGTTTAGATTAAATGTCCTACTTTTTGCTCTCTTTCTCTCCCATTATTATTTAGCTTTATTTCTTGTGAAGTTTCCCATGCTACGGCCGAAAACAAAGGAAACATTAAAAAAATGGAGCAGACCAGCAGCTCGCGGATGGTGTTTGTCAATTGTTATGGGGGCAAATGTCAGCAAGTCCTAAAAAATAGGAAATAATGAAAAACAGAATGGAAAGTGTAATAACAGTCTGGAACGTGTATTAAATTGTTCCCTGGAAATTTAAAATCTCTTCGTTTTTTTTTTGTTTTGTTTTTCTTTTTGGGAAAAAATGTTCACCATTTAGGCCCAACGGCGAAAATCATAAATAATTACCTTTAATTTTATGGTACTTCATTGGAATTCTGAACGTGATGATGTTGATTTTTTTTCTTTTTCGCCTATTTGTTGCTATATCGAAAACGAGAAACAATTTCACCAAGACAAACATAAAAGAAAATTAAACAATTTATTCAAAAAATTGTTTTCCCGGCTCACGATAATCTCCAGAAATGTTGGAATATTTTCGCCACATTAAGGCAACAATTTAATTTGGTCTCTGATTCGTTTTGGGCAACTTCCATTTTAAATACGTTGATGTTTATCTACGAAATGATATTTATAGCCCAAAGCGTTTTACTCGCTCAATTCATGAAAGAAAATAATGATAATAAATAATAAATCGATAAGGAAATCCAATTTAATTGTTTATGGCTTGGATATAATTAAAAGAAAAGTTGTTGAAATCGTATTAAAAATTTTAAAATACATGAAAAAATTAATAAGAAATACTTAAATCGACTTTAATAAAATGTTGAAAAGTTATTTTTGAATATTTAATGGATTTAAAAGAAATTTACTTCCGCAATAAAAAGGTATACCCTACACCACATAGTGGTAAGGGGTTATGTCTTTGTGCATTTGTTGGTATCATGGAGAAGAAAGCGAGATTGAGGTTCTTCATACAATCACTGTCGGAGTCGATTTATGCATGCCAGTACGTCTGTTCCTTCATCTGTCAGTCCACGTACTCACGTATTTATACCCTACACCACATAGTGGTAAGGGTATTATGTCTTTGTGCATTTGTTTGTAACATGGAGAAGGAAACGAGATAGACCCATAGTTACTTTTGAGAACCTTCATAGAATCACTTTCTGAGTCGATTTATGCATGTCAGTCCGTCTGTCCGTCCGTCCGTCCGTCCGTCTGTCCATGTGTTCTTGTGAACAAAATGCAGGTCGCATTTATTATCCGATTGAGATGAAATTTTCCAAACAATATTTTTTTGGCCCAAGGACGAACCCTATTGAAATTGGTGAGAATCGGATCAAATTTAGATATAGCTCCCATATATATCTTCATCCGATTTCGGTTTAAATGTGCACCAAATATCCACTATCAGTCCAAATTACCTGAATTTTGGCACACCCAACCGGGTTCGGCCTAGAAGCAAGTATATCAAATTTGGAGAAAATCGGTTCAGATATAGCTATAGCTCCCATATATATCTTTCATCCGATTTGATCTTTAAGTCCCTCACATTCCTACTATGCACTCCACAACCGTGATATTTGGTACCAGGTAATAGATGGAGCACAGAAATAGCTGTTTTAAATTTTATCGAAATCGGTTCAGATTTGGATATAGCTCCCATATATATCTTCATCCGATTTCGGGTTAATTGACCACCAAATGGCCAATATCAGCCCAAATGGCCCGAATTTTGGCACATGTGACCGAGATTAGCCTTAAAGCAAATACAACAAATTTGGAGAAAATCGGTTCAGAAACAGCTATAGCTCCCATATATATATTCATCCGATTTCGGGTTAAATGTGCACCAAATGTCCACTATCAGTCCAAATTACCTGAATTTTGGCACGCCCAACCGAGTTCGGCCTAGAAGAAAGTATATCAAATTTGGAGAAAATGGGTTCAGATGTAGCTGTAGCTCCCATATATATCTTTCATCCGATTTGGTGTTTAAGCCTCTCACATTCGTAATATGCACTCCACAAGAATGATATTTGGTACCAGATATAAGATACAGCCCAGAAATAGCTGTTTGTAATTTTATCGAAATCGGTTCAGATTTGGATATAGCTCCCATATATATCTTCATCCGATTTCGGGTTAATTGTGCACCAAATGGACGATATAAGTCCAAATGGACTGAATTTTAGTACATCGGACCAAATTCAGCCTAGAAGCAAGTTTATCAAATTTAGTGAAAATCGGTTCAGATATAGATATAGAAACCATATATATGTTTCATCCGATTTAGAGTTTTAGTCCCATACATTCGTAATATTCACTCCACAACCGTGATATTTGGTACCAGGTATTAGATGGAGCACAGGAATAGCTGTTTTAAATATTATCGAAATCGGTTCAGATTTGGATATAGCTCTCATATATATCTTCATCCGATTTCGGGTTAAATGTGCACTAAATGGTCAGTATCAGCCCAAATCACCAGTCTAGAAGATAATACGTAAAATTTGGAGAAACCCGGTTCAGAGATAGCTATAGTTCATAAAATGCACGATAAAATTAGATAAATTTTGGTTTTGTACCAAATATCTCATAGAGCTCTGAAGTGCCCTGTATAAACCTTTTTACGAGAGCACTACTAAATATGCATAGTGGTGTAGGGTATCATATAGTCGGCCCCGCCCGACTTTTGAGCTTTCCTTACTGGTTTTTATATTTTTATACCCTACACCACATAGTGGTAAGGGTATTATGTCTTTGTGCGTTTGTTTGTAACATGAAGGAAGAAACGGGATAGATCCATAGTTACTTTTCTAATCAGCATAGAATCACATTCTGAGTCGATTTATGCATGTGCGTCCGTCCATCCGTCCGTCTGTCCATGTATTTTTGTAAACAAAATACAGGTCGCATTTAATATTCGATTGAGATGAAATTTTCTAAACATCATTTGTTTGGTTTCAAGGACGAAACCTATTGGAATTGGTGAAAATCGTTCCCAATTTAGATATAGCTCCCATATATATCTTCATCAGATTTTAGGTTTCTTGTACATATCAGTCCAAATGGTATGAGATTTTTTTACATCTGACCGAATTCAGCCTACAAGCATGTGTTTCAAATTTGGTGAAAATCAGTTCAGATATAGCTATAGTTCCCATATATATTTTTCATCCAATTTTGGTGTTTAAGTCCCTTACATTCGTTATATGCACTCCATAAGTTTCATATTTAGCACCAGATATCAGATACAGCCTAGCAATTCATAGATCAAATTTTATCAAGTTCGGTTCAGATTTGGATATAGCTCCCATATACATCTCCATCCGATTTTGGGTTTCTTGTGCACCAAATGGATAATATCAGTCCAAATTGCCAATATCTTTCAAAAAGTCCTGAATTTTGGTACATCCGACCGAATTCAGCCTAGAAGAAAGTACATCTAATTCGGAGAAAATCGGTTCAGACATAGCTATAGCTCCCATACAGGGTTGTCCATATTCGACGGACCCATCTAGCAACGCCATAACTTTTGACAGAGATGTCACATCGCTTAATGACATACCGCGTTTGAAGTGTCAGTCCAAGCAGATTTTTACCATGAACCAATACACGCCACGCGAGCGCTCTGAAATAGTTGAAATTTACATTCAACAGAAGAAGTCAATTGTGAAAACTCAACGGGCATTTAAAACATTAAAAAATGTGAGAAGTGCGCCTTCCAAGAACACCATTAATTAATGCCATTCTTAGCAGTTGGGCATGGCTCGGTCCACTTTACAACGGATTATTCGCATTGATTTGCATTTGTTCCCGTACAAAATTCAATTGACGCAAAGAATGTTGCCTGCGGACAAGCCTCGTCGATTGGAATGGGCAATGTGTCCGTCGAATATGGGCAACCCTGTATATATGTTACATCTGATTTGGTGTTTAAGTTCTTCATATTCGTAATACACCCCATATACACCCCATAAAATGATATTTGGTACTAGATATTAGATTCAGCCAGATACATAATTCAAAATTTATCAAGATCGGATCAGATTTGTATATAGCTTCCTGTGCACCAAATGGCTTATTTCAGCCCAAAGTGTGTGAAACGTTGCACATCCGAGCGAATTCATTCTAGAAATTAACATTTAAAACTTGGTGAAAATCGGTACGGATATAGCTCTATTTCCATAGAAATATTTCATCCGTTTTGTTGTTTAAATCTCCAACTTTCGGAATATGCGTTCTACCATAATCATATGTTGTACCAGATATCTCACAGAGCTCAGAAATGCCCAATATAAACCTTTTTATTACGAGAGCTCTACTAAATATATGTGATATGTAGGGTATCATATAGTCGGCCCCGCCCGACTTTTGAGCGTTCCTTACTGTTTTTTTTTTTTTTTAATTTTATTGAACGAAAGCAAAAAAATCGGAAATAGCATCAATTTTCAGAATAAGTTTAGATTTGTTACAATTGGTCACTTTTGGCACGAATTATGGCATTCAAACGGCCAATGAAACCGTCACACGCTGTCCGAATGTTGCTCTTCGGTATTTTGGCCCATTGCCTGCGGAGCGCTTGCTTGATGTGATCTACATTTTGGCATTTTTTAGTGCCAACCTTGCTTTTCAAAATACTGCAGACACAATAGTCCAACGGATTGGTATCCGGAGATTTTGGTGGACATTTTACGCTGGAAATGAAGCGATGAACCTCACTTTGTAACCATTCTTGGGTGGGACGTGCTGAGTGCGATGGTGCTGAGCCCTGTTGGAATTTTTGCCGAATGGAATATTGCGATATGTTCATCGCACGAGCCATTCTTGGGTGGGGCGTGCTGAGTGCGATGGTGCTGAGCCCTGTTGGAATGTTTGCCGAATGGAATATTGCGATATGTTCATCGCACGATCCATTTTTCGACCACTGCGACGCGGGCTTAGATCATGTCACTTCTTTACTTTTCGAACCATTTCTGCTGATGTTGCTGTTTTCTTCCGTCCACTTCCTTGACGTTGTGCTACGCTACCAGTAAGTATCACGGTAACGAGCGATGGTACGAGACACAAAAGATTTATTCACATTTAAATGATGGAGTGCTCTAATAATAGGCATTTGTGGTTTTCCAGAAAAATATAACATCGCACTATCACACTTGAATTATATCATGAGTAACATTCTTTTCTGGAAAATTATCGCCAAAATGCTTTTGTACACTTGTAAACAATACAGGGTTGCCCATATTCGACGGACCTTTGGGCCCATTCCAATCAACGAGGCTTGTCCGCAGGCAACATTCTTTGCGTCAATTGAATTTTGTACGGGAACAAATGCAAATCAATGCGAATAATCCGTTGTAAAGTGGACCGAGCCATGCCCAACTGCTGAGAACGGCTTTTTTGGGATGTTCTTGGGGACATCTCAACACTGGCTCGTACGGCAGCGATATTCTCGGCCGATCGCCTTGATCGACTTTTATATGGCCTCTTCGGATTAGAAAGAGCCTTGCCAGTCGAAATTTTTTCGTATAAACGCCTAATGGTGTTCTTAGAAGGCGCACTTCTCACAATTTTTAATGTTTTAAAAGCACTTTGAGTTTTCACAATTGACTTCTTCTGTTGAATGTAAATTTCAGAGCGCTCGCGTGGCATGTATTGGTTCATGGTAAAAATCTGCTTGGACTGACGCTTCAAACGCGGTATGTCATTAAGCGATGTGACATCTCTGTCAAAAGTTATGGCGTTGCCAGATGGGTCCGTCGAATATGGGCAACCTTGTATAATTAGCTGTCACTGGAATAATTTTAACAGCTTGGGGAGTGACTTAGAAATGACAACAGTCTGAAGTTGGTAGCAGTTCTTTTATCTCACCCTGTACATGCATTATCTACTGCATAGTATGTATGATCGCCCCCGCTTTTCTCCTATCCTCTTCGTATTTTTATCTCCTCCACCATTCTATGGAGGGTATATTAGCTTTGTCTTTCCGTTTGTAACTCCTCGAAATATTTATAATAGACCCTACAAAGTATATATATTCTGGAGGACGTAAATTCTAAGACGATCTAGCGATGTCCAGCTGTCTGTTCGTCCATCTGTATGTCTGTTGTAATCACGCTATCTTCTGAACGAATTGAGATGGAAGGCTAAAATTTTGCATATATCCATAGGTTACCAGTAGGCAGATTACGTTCGTAAATGGGCCATGACGGTCCACGTTTTCGATAGCCCCCATATTACGGTACCTCCCGATATTCAGTATTTTCATGTTTTCAGCGACAATATTTACCGGAATTATTTCAACTTTCGTATTTGAAGTTCGTAATTGGTGCTACAGCCTATGACAGTCATTTTTGTATTCATGTCCACGTCTTCGTATAGCCCCCATATTACGTTACCCCACGATATTCGGTATTTTGATGATTTCAGCAACATTATTCACCGGAATCGTTTCAAATTTCGTACTGGAAGATCCTAATCGGTACTACAACCTATGGCAAAAAAAAAAAAAAAAAATAACGTTGCCTGCCGATATTCGCTATTTTTGATAATTTTAGCGACACTCTCCACCGGAATTGCTTCAAATTTGGTATTTGAAGTTTGTAATGGGTACTACAGCCTGAGACAAAAATTTCGTAAGCAGGTCCACGTCTTCGTATAGTCTCCATATAAAAGTTTTCATTTAAGTGGTAGTTTCCGGAAGTTTTTTTAAATTTATCAAGTTCTTTCCAAATGGTGTTGGGTATTAAAAGCTGATGGTTTACTTGTTTTTATTTTTTTTTTTAAACAATATTGAAAATCCACCTTGAAATGTATGAAGCAGAGTGGATAATATCAAGAGATTTAGTTTCCCGTATCGATTCCATCGCAACAATATCGTAACTTTACAAATATCCTTGAATCACCATTCACACTCCCCCTCCCCACTCAAATTCATCCCAACGGAATACAACTAACATATTTGTATGTACCTACAGACATACCTAAGTAAGCAAATCAACACTCCCACTGGTATGATGGCATGCTACTCTACCCACGTACATGTGTTCAAATATCCACACAGTTGATTAAAATGTTAGGCAAAATATGAAATATGCAAATATTCGCTTCGCCCGAAACATGTGAAAACAACACAACTTTGCAATTTAAACATTTGGGAAAGTTTTCCAGTTGTTTTTTTTTTTCCTCCTTTTTTTGGGTGTGTTTTTTCTTTTTTGGTTCTCATTTATTAATATTGTAACTGCCACTTCTGTGTAAACAAGTGCGCCCAAGGACCAACACTCTGCCATGCCTGCTGTTTGTTTGTGTCTGTGGCTGTGTGTGTGTGTTCTTCAGCTTAAATATGTAAATTAACTTTCAAGTATGTTCTCGTATGTATCTGAAGATGTATGTAGTCGTACAAACTGACATGTATTTCATACTTTTGACATATCTCTTCTAATTGGGAATAGAGTGACGTGATTATTTTATATTTAAGCGGCTCGTTGTGGGGGTTGTTGTTTTTTAGCACAACACCCAATCTCCCACAAAGTCCAACAAGTCCTATTTATGGCACCGAGAATCATGCGATAAGAAATGTTTTAACCATTTGCATTTGTTTTTTATAATTTGTAATGGAGTCTTATGTTAAGGATATTCAATGTATACTGAATTGGAAAATGGTTTGTTCTTTCAATACAAAACGTACGGTTGTAATACAATTCTTTTTGGCTTGAAACCTACAGCTTTGATGAGCTTAGGCGTCATTTGTGGTGTATAGGAGTGTGTAACGTGGTTTTCTCGTCGGCTGAGGTAAGCTCAGCTGTATCCAGGGTCTCCATAAGGACCCATTAAACCTTATGAAATAATAAGAGTAGATTTCTCCCTTTCCTGGGGGTAAAAATCGGATGTTTTATTGATTTTTAATTCTAAATTACAATCTACTCGGGTTGAAATACGATAAGATAAATATGGAATATAGGATGGCAAATGGACTTCGGAGATGTTCGTGATTTCAAGGTACTGATGCTTAGTTGATGATCGGGAATTCGTTGTTTTACTCGTATCGTAGGCAGGAGGGTGTACGACTCGTGGACAATCGAGAACGATAATGTCGGGTGTACACATTGAGTACTCGGGTGGTTGATGTGAGGTGTGATTAGTCGACGACTTGAAGGCGATCGAATACTAGGGGATGACCGTCGGAGGTTGATTGTTGTGGTTGAATTACTGTGTTGCGTTCGGGTGACGCTTACGTTGACGATTTGAAGGTAATCGGGAACTTGTGTTCGTCGGTTGTCGACGATCAGGAATTACGATGATTGTGTTCGGGTGATGCGTTCTGTTGACGATTTGACGGAAACTTCTTGACGATTTGAAGGTAATCGGGAACTTGTGGTCGTCGATTGTCGACGATCAGGAATTACGATGATTGTGTTCGTGCGATGCGTTCTGTTGACGATTTGACGGTAATCGGGAACTTGTTGACGATTTGAAGGTAATCGGGAACTTGTGGTCGTCGGTTGTCGACGATCAGGAATTACGATGATTGTGTTCGGGTGATGCGATCTGTTGACGATTTGACGATAATCGGGAACTTGTGTTCGTTGACGATTTGAAGGTAATCGGGAACTTGTGTTCGTTGACGATTTGAAGGTACGAACTTGTGTTCGTTGACGATTTGAAGGTAATCGGGAACTTGTGTTCGTTGACGATTTGAAGGTAATCGGGAACTTGTGTTCGTTGACGATTTGAAGGTAATCGGGAACTTGTGGTCGTCGGTTGTCGATGATCAGGAATTACGATGTTGGTGTTCGGGTGATGAGGGTTGTTGACGATTAGAGGGTAATCGGGAACAGCTGTCCAGGTCTTCGTGAGCGGATTGACATTCGTACTGGTTGGGCAGCTCGTTGAGGGTAGATTCGGCAACCGATGCGTTCGTGTAGATGGTTCGGGGTTCGTTCGTGTTCGACAGCTCGTTGAGGGTAGATTCGGCAACCGATGCGTTCGTGTAGATGGTTCGGGGCTCGTTCGTGTTCGACAGCTCGTTGAGGGTAGATTCGGCAACCGATGCGTTCGTGTAGATGGTTCGGGGCTCGTTCGTGGTCGACAGCTCGTTGAGGGTAGATTCGGCAACCGATGCGTTCGTGTAGATGGTTCGGGGCTCGTTCGTGTTCGACAGCTCGTTGAGGGTAGATTCGGCAACCGATGCGTTCGTGTAGATGGTTCGGGGCTCGTTCGTCAGCTCGGGTTTCTGTTATTCGGGTCGGCTACAGGGGCGAGGTAACTAGCCTAGCTACGATTCTCTAACTACGTCTACTCCACTACCAACGTTTGACTATAATACGGAACAGCGAGCCGAAACTCCTGTGGAACAGCGAGCCGAAGCTCCTGTGGAACAGCGAACCGAAGTTCCTGTGGAACAGCGAGCCGAAACTCCTGTGTAAATGAATTACCAGCCACTCAAATTAATGAGAGCCAGTCTTGGAAAAAGTATTCCCGACTAACGCTTTTATTAGTCGGAGGACGCCGATGATCTTTAGAAAAATCACTAGCTACCCTTTGGCAAGCTCCTGCAGTAGCGAGCCTTCCTTTATCGCACCTCAAACCGAACACTATATGTGACCGGTTCTACCAAGTCATTGCGAATTTTTAGCCTTACGCTGTGAGCAGCACACTACCGAAAACTACTTTGTTCACCACGCGCCCAATGAATGCTGCGTTTGTTGGCTAGTGCTGTTGTCGCCCTGTTGACTGCATATGACCGAGTCGTGTGTGCATGGTGGTGGTGGTTGGTTGGTGCAGTTAGCGTCGCACTTGCAGTTGCCGCTGTAGTTGTTCTCATTGTGTAATAGGTGCGTTTGTTTGTTCGTATAAATGTACGTGATGAAAGCAGCACGTTACAAGTGTAAAAATTCGGAGTTTTTATGTTTTCGAAATTATTCCATAATGTTCTATTAACATATACGTGGGCAATTTTCTATGTCGTTGATATTTAACCTAATGAATTAATAAATACTTTTCAGAATTTATATGTTATCAAGAAACAACTTTTGTTGAAAAATTCAACAATTTTATAAATCGACTTTAATACAGAAACATGAAACGGTAGAAATTTTTAATACGCAATTCTTGAATATTGTGGTAGGTTTCATGTACGGTTGACTACATTTATATCATATTATTAAAATAGTCTGAAGGTCACACGATCTAGGCGGTCAATTGACAGGTTTTGAACGTAAAATAAAATGTTCACTATAAAACAAAATACCATGTATGAGAAACTACTTCTTAAAAAGTTTACCCTCGAGTGAGCGTTAAAGAGATTTATTTAGTTTTATTTAGAATATTTATTTTTTGGACAACTTCCACTTAAAACGAAATTTTATGAAACTTTGAAACATCATATCGAAAAAAGTCCGGGAAAATTGATAACAAAGATACAAAGAAGGAAAACTGAAATATCGGGCGGGTCCAACTATATGTTATCATTCAAACTTTACATATTTAGTAGAGCTCCCGTAACAAAAGAATTTATTTAAAGTAGATCAACATTTGTTTTTAAAACAGTTATATTTTGATTTCAGAGGGAACTAATATGGGGGGGGGCGGGCATATTCAATTCTGAATCGATTTTCGCTAAATTTCACGGACACATTTCAAACTTTTATACCAAATAACATTGATATAGAGTGCATGATATCACTTCAAGAAGGTTTATATGAAAAAAATATATAGGGGAGCCGAGTTACACAAAATTCACTCCATTTGAGCTGATATTAGCCATTGTTGGCACAATAAATCTGAAATCAGATAAAGGAAATAAATGGGATCTATATCCAAATATTAGCCGATCTCCATAAAATTTGGCAAAGGTATTTCCAAGCTTTATTAGATTAAGCTTTCCTATCTGAAATAGACCAAAACCTTCAATATATTAAAAAATATGTAACCTATTTTTAAACCAGTAAGGAAAATTCAAAAGTCAGACGGGGCCGACTATTTAAATAATTTATTTGAAGTAGATCATACCATCTATCAACAGTTGGCTGAGATGAAAAAACTGCAACCAACCTCAGACTGCTGTCATTTCTAAGCTTCTCGTCCAACAGCTGTTAAAATTATTCCTGTGACGCCAGGTTATATTGATTACAAGCGTACAAAAGCATTTTGTTGAGAATTTTCCAGAAAAAATTATTCGTGATGGAATTCAAGCGTGATAGTGTGACTTCTTTTTATTTGGCTGGAAAACCACAAGTGGCTATAGTTAGAGCCCTTCAATATTTAACTATAAATAAATCTTTTGTGTCTTGTAACATCGCTCGTTACCGTGATACTTGTAGCGTAGCCCGACGTCAAGGAAGTGGACGGAAGAGGAAGTAAAGAAGCGACTTTATCGAAACCCGCGTCACAGTGCCCGAAAAATGGCTCGTGAGCTCGACATATTGCAATATTCCATTAGGCAAATATTGAAAAATGAGCTCGGGGTAAAGCCATTGAAATTCCGAAAACCGCAAGAATTACACCGCAACAGAAAGAAAATAGACTCAAAAGAGCTAAAGAGTCGCTGCCTGGCCGAAAGTGGTGAACTGCCAAATTTGGTTTTCTCCGCTTCGATGAAAAAACATTCGTTGTCCCGCAGTTTGTAAACAAACAAAATGATGGTGTTTTCTTGCCAAAGAGGTCAGCTGAAATTGTGCACCTTCGGTTGGTTACCAGAACTCAAGCGCGGGGCATGGTGATGGTGTGGGCTGCCATAACAGCCAATGCTCGCTCCCTGTCGTATTAATCGACCATGGCATCAGATGAATTCCGAATACTATCGCGAAAATATTCTGGAGAGTGTATTAAAGCCTTGGGCACGCAAACATTTTGGCCGCAGGACCATTGCACTCACCACGGTCCACCCAAGAATGGTTAGAAAATGAGGTTCCTCGCTTCATTTCCAATGCACAATGGCCACCAAAATCTCCAGATTCCAATCCGGTGGGCTATTGAGTCTGGAGTATTTTAGAAAGCAAGGTTGGCACTAAAAAAAGTGTCGATCATCTCAAGCAAGCGCTTCGCTGGGAATGGGCCTAAATACCGCAGAGCAATATTCGCGTAGCGTGTGACGGTTTCATTGGCATTCCGACATTTTTTTCTTTCATTCAATAAAATTTTAAAAAAATGTAAAAATTATGGCGTTTGATTTTGCTGCAGTTTTTTAACTTACCCTGTGTTTATATGTAGGGGTCTAAAAAAGGTCTTAGTTTTCTTTTGTCCCCAGTTTTCTATAGTCCCCATATGACGGTACCACCCACTTCAAAGGTCTTCTTTACCTTTTTGTAGAATATCATAAAATTTAATTTAAGACTAACGTTTCTTCTTTTTCAAAATTTTTACCCTTTGGAAAGGAGGTACTGGAAGATATTTTATGATACCAACCGATATTTTATGATTTCGTTAATTTTTACCATTATGTAGGGGATGGACAAGATCGATAATACCCAACTTCGTAGATGATATATTCTTGAAATTCAATATAAAACAATTTTTTGTCAAATGTGATACCACCTTTGAGCACCAGCCTCACGGACAGAGAAATGTTAAATGATGCACATCATCAGTAGCCGTATGGTAAATTTTAAATTTTTATATAAACTTCAATTAAATTTTCCAAATTTGGAATTTAAGAAATACTTTATTCCTTATTGAGTGGGGACTAAAAAAAACTAAGAGCTTTGTTCCTTAATAATGTATAGGATTTTGTTTTTTGAGCTCAAGCGAAGTCGACAGAGGATTCGAAGTTCGATAAGAACTAAGTGGAATTTGCAGCTCTATATTAAGTGATGTTTTTTATACCCTCCACCATAGTTTTCATTCCGTTTGTAATTTAGCTATGACCGTCCGTGTATCCGCATGTCCGTCTGTGGAAATCACAGCTTCCGAACGAAATGAAGTAAGTTGATAAAATTTTACTCAAATGCGGGACTTTTGGTATTGAAAATGGGAAAATGTAGGTCCACGTTTTGGTATAGCCCCCATATAACGGTACCTCCCGATATTCGGTATTTTGATGATTTTAGCGACATTATTCAACGGAATTGTTTCAAACTTGGTATTTGAAGTTCGTAATGGATACTACAGCCTATGACAGAAAAATGTTTCAAATTTGGTATTTGAAGTTCGTAATGGCTTCTACATCCTATGACAGAAAATTATCTGTGCAGATCCACGTTTTGGTATAGCCCACATATAACGGTACCTCCCGATATTCGGTATTTTGATGATTTTAGCGACATTATTAACCGGAATTGTTTTAAATTTGGTGTTTGAAGTTCGCAATGGATACTACAGCCTATGATAGAAAATTGTCTGTGCTGGTCTATGTCTTCGTATAGCCCTCATACAACGATATATACCGATATTCGGTATTTTGATGATTTTCGCGACAATATTCATCAGAATTATTTCAAATTTGGTATTTAAAGTTCGCAATGAATACTACAGCCTATGACAGAAAATTGTCTTTGCAGGTCCACGCCGTCGTATAGCCCCCAAATAACGGTACCTCCCAAATATTCGGTATATTGATGACTTACCTGCATTATTCACCGATTTTTTTCGAAGTTTCGCATTTGAATATTGTAATGGCTTATGACAGCAGGTCCACGTCGTCGTATTGACCCTAATAGAACGGCTACATTCGGTATTTCTAAGATTTTAACATAATTTTTAACGGATTTTATTTTTTTTGAGAATTGAACAGTGTAGGCTTGTTTGCTCGGGATACCATAGTATTTTGTTGTTGCAAAATCGTTTGTTTATTAGTGGAGAACGATGGTAATATTTACCAGGGGGTAAGGCAGGGAATACGTAGGTTTCGGAAAGAGCCAAAAACCCTCATCAGTTCCCTTGTTTTTTGTCTGGGATATTCTCAGAAGTTATTTTACAATAAACTTTTATTACAAAAAAAATTTTGGGAATTTTTAAATTCGTTCCAAATGGTGGAGGGTATTCAAAGTTCGGCCCGGCCGAACTTACAGCTTTTTAACTTGTTATATCATACAGTTTTTCTCTAAAAAATTCTTTGCATTGAATATTAAAATATTTTGTATTCATCACCTCAGAGGATCAAAGTTTTTGACCCTCTTGAATTTAATCCCAGTTTTAGTAATTATTATGTAGATATGAAGCTGATATGTTTGGCCTTCTACTTGTGGAATTAATATTTCTTCAGCTTTTTTGAAACGTTTGTGTATACATTATCCGGATTTTCTATTTAAAAATACCACAAAGAAATTGTATTTGTAATCTGTAATCAGCATAAAAATGTAAATGTGCGTATGCCATAAAAACCCATTATTATATGAATTGATAAAAAAAGAACAACAAATTAAGTCACCACAATGCGTTTGTTTTTGTTATCATCATCTCAGCGCCAAGGGCTTTGCATGGCTTTTACAGTCATTTGTAATTAATGGCAACGAAGGGTAATTACAAAATGTTAACTTAATAATACCATTTCAATGGACATGAAAACCAGAACAAAAAAAAAACCGATATTAGTTTAGAAAACAAGTTTAATCATGCGTATGAAAAAATTGTTTATATAATAGCGGAAAATGCGGAAAAAAATAATGTAAAAATTAACTACTTAGGAAGGCCATGAATTTTAATGCAAATAAAAATAACAACTTTTTGTCACACATATTTATTTTTTCATCCATTCCGAGTTCAAGTAAAAACAAGATAATTGAATTTCAATTTTTTCCGAAGAATATCTGCCATCGTTCTCCCATTGGATTTCCGGCTACGCAAACAAAGGTGTAGCTGTAGCCATTTTGTATTGTTCATCTCTATACCTCCGTGCCCCGTGATTCAATAATAATTGAATGGTTTCGTTGTAAAGGATAGCAGGATAGTTTTTCGCCGCTGGAATGGTAAATGAAATCGAAATTATAAGCGGATTCTAGGCCATTAAGGGAATAAGTAAGTCATTTTATTATGGTCAGACTTTTATCCAATGAAGTGCAGCAGGCTCCAAAATGGTCCAAAAGATCCAGCTTTCTTCTCGCGTAAGTTCAGTTTTTTGTGTTTGGTATTTGCTGGTTACAAAATATGCAGAAAAGAAAGATATGCGGTTTTTCTGCAGATTATTTACAAAACAAAAAAAAAAACGTATTGAAAAAGATTATTTAACCATTTATTTTAAGATATAGGTTATTGTAGTCATTGTTTAGATGTGATTGATATTGAGTAAAATATTCAATGTTTCCACAATCTGGCTGTTAGATAGGGTTTGAAAAATTTAGGACGTGGCAAAGTTAAATGCAATATTTATTTTTTTAATGCTATCGTTTCCCGGAAGGATTGTTGAAGATCTTTCAGTCTTTATGCAGATTATGTAAAAATTCGATTTTTCTCAAATTGCTCACAAGCAAAATTGTATGGGCGCTATACCAAAAAAGCTGAGCTTTGTTCATGATATTTGATAAAGTTCCTAACCTTACCCTTTTCTGCAGAAGGATACGATAATCTGGAAGGATAAACACCAATTCCATTAGAATTATTTATCGTGTTCAATTTCGGATCGTCATACAAACAACAGGTCATAAATATCCAAAAAAACTACATTGCAAATAAACCAAACAATTTTATACGGCATTTTTAAAAATCCAACTTTTTTAACCTATGTAAATACCCCTCCATTACCCTCCATGGAATAAGGGTATATTAAATTTGTTGTTGTAGCAACTCGTACTATTGTGCATTCCCATTATTTCTTCTTCTCTAATGGGGGAGGTTCCGATATTGTCCATACCGTATCTCACCTAAGTCTGATATAAATATTACAATGTGCCAGATTTGGACTTTTCTTGGTTCCTTCCTTCACTTTATGTGAGATAATTTTTGGAAAATTTTGAAGTGCTCGCGAGGTTCCAGATATAGTGGACCGAAGCATTCCACTTAATCGAATACTGATAAAAAAATATTGGGACGCTTAAAATTTGTAGAAAAAAACATTTATTTAAATATTTTGCGTACAATTGTAAATATTTGTATTTTTGTGGGAAAGGTATTGAAGGATGGAACCTATTAATTCCATATTCATAGCAGAGCTCTGGTTGATTAAATATATATACCAACTTTGAAAAGAGTCGCCGACGTTTTATACCCTCAACCATATGGCCAGAGAGGGTATATATCATTTAATACGGTCAAAACGTCCCAAGTCGTAATAAAAGTTTTAGAACCTAAGTCTCTTTGGACAAAATCCGTTTCAGGACATTTGGAGTCAATCTAGCGATGTCCGTCCGTCTTTCTGCCTTTCTGTTTGCCTGGCTGGTGAATATCCGATTTGGTCCAAACTTTGTACATCGTAATATTATTGTTAAACTTAGATCAAGTTCGGAGATGGGCAATATCGGTCCATTCCTTCTGGTACCTTCTCCACAAAAGGTCGAAATTTGTAAAAAATATATTTTCTGCACAAAAAGAAAAAGGATGCGAATTCTAATTTTTGCGTAGTGCTACGTCAGGTGCGAAAATGAACAATATCGGTTTACTCCAACAAGTACGTCCCCCACGAATGTAAAAATTTTGAATAATTATAACTCTTAAAAATGTGATTTAAGAATCCGATTGTCTTAAAATTTCACACATCCCAATATTTTTATCAACCCAAGGTCTGGTGTTAAAATGGTCTGCTCCGTCTGCTGCCTCCCCCACAGAAGTTCGAAATTTACAAAAATGTGTTGTAAAAGTTTGATTGTCTTCAAATTTCACACATCCCAATTATTTTATTAACCTAAGGTCTGTTGCCGAAATGAAATACATCGATCCACTCCTTCTGATACCTCCCCCACAAAAGGTCGAAATCTTCAAAAAAAAAAAAAAAAAAAAAATAAAAACAAAAAAAAATATTTTTTCCAAAGAAAAGAAAGGACGATCCGATTCTGCTCCAACTTTGCAAATCCTAATATTTGCGTCAGTTCTAGGTAAGGTGTAAAAATGGATAATATCGGTCCACTCCATCAATTTCCTCCCCGCCACAAAGGGTAGAAATTTTGAATAATTATAACCCTTAAAAATGTGATTTAAGAATCCGATTGTCTTCAAATTTCACACATCCCAATATGTTTATAAACCCAAGATCTCTTGTTAAGATGGAATATATCGGTCCACTCCTTCTGGAACCTCCCCACAAAAGGTCGAAATTTGGAATATCCATTAAGCTCATAAAACGCGGAATTAACATTCGATTCCATTTAGACTTGGCACATCTGAAGATTTTTATCAACACAGGATCTGTTATAAAAAACGGTGGAGATCGGACCATTCCTTCTGGTACCTTCCCCACAAAGGGTCAAAGTTTTGAATAAACAAAACGTTTATAAAATCCGAAATAAGCATTAACAAGCATGTGTGGAATACATCCCATTATTTTCACTAACAAAAGGTCTGTTGTGATGATGGTATATATCGGCCTACTCCTTTTGGTACCTCCACATAAAGGCGCAAAATTTTGAATATCCATGTAGCTCATTAAAAGCGAAATTAACATCCGATTCCATTCAGACTTTGTACATCTTAATATTTCCATCAACACAAAATCTGTTATAAATATTGTAGAGATCGGACCATTTCTTATGGTACCTCCCCCACAAACATTTTGAATAGCAAAAATGACCATATAATCCGAAATAAACAACCGACACAAGATCTGCTGTGAAAATGGGTTATATCGGCGCTCTCTTCTGGTACTAAACCCACAAAGGCTTCAAAATTTTGATACACAAAACGCTCATAAAACTCGAACTAAGCATCCAATTTTCTTTAAATTTCACACATCCTAACGCAAAATTTGCTGTGAAGATGATAGATATCTGCCAAGCCCTTCTGGTACCTCACCCACAAAAGGTCAAAATTTTCAATTCTTATAGCTGTCATGACTTGCGAAATATGTCGGCTATTCTATAAAACTTTCTATATCTAAATATTTCTCTTAACAGAAATCTGATAGAAATATATAAATTATCGGAAATTATGATTTAATAATTGAATTGCACAATATTGGCCAACTACTTCGGAATCTTCCCATAAAGGGTCAACATTTTAAATAATCATAACTCAAGGCTGGGGGTATACATCTCTCGGTCAAATCGACTGATATTCTTTAACTTGTTTTTATTTAATTTATATAGTTCATTGAAAATTATTCTCCTTCATTTCCATTTTTCTTTTGCAATCTCCAAATGTTATTTAAATTTTCCATCGAATTAATAAAAATTTAAATGACTATGAGATTGATATGAAATGAAACTTTGATTTTTCCCCACTGGGCATTCGACAAAGTTATTGCAATATTTAAAAAAGCAACATTTCCAAAATGTGCTGCATTAAAATTTTAATTCGTTTGATATATTTTTCCGAAGAACACCATGGCAAACCAGAACCATTGATATAATATGTAAATCTATATTGCAAAAGATGTCATTCATTCACTGCTCAATGTCTTTGCCAACGAAAACGGAGAAGCCATGGCATTGCAAAACGATATATCAGTGTTACTACCTCTCTCTCTACTTCCATTATTGCCTTCCACTCGGCTTATTTTTGCATTTAAATTATACAACAGCAACAGCAGCAAAACCACCACCACCAACAAACAACAAGTCATTTGAAACATGTAAATGTGGTTTGTGTGAATTTTTGAATGTGCAAATCACCTGTTGAAGTGCCGATTAAACCACGGCCTCCAATCTGAGACTACAACAGCAAAGACTTCGCACGAAGAGAACATTAAATGTCTAAAGAAACCGGAAGTGAAGTCGAGCAACATAATCTTTGCTTATGGCATTCCTAGCACAATGTCAAAGCAGAAAATTCTATAACAATTGAAAATACTTGGTCTTAATGTCATTCCTTTATGTGCTATTGTTTCTAAGGATAGTCTAAGAAGAAAAGGATATTTGATCAAGTTCTAAGAAAAATGCAAAGAGGGGGAAAATAAGCTAAGGATTTTGTAACACAAACGAAACGAGTAAATCGGCTAATGTCCTTAGGGGCCTTTAGGGCAATGAATTAAGGGTCATGACACAAAGCGGTGGTGAATTGGAATTTTTTCTAGGATAAAACTGGAGCTTAAGAATTAAAAAAGGCAAACCGCAATTTAATTCACAATACCTAAATTCATCACAAGAAGGGGTTATTTTTAAAACTGCTAATGTTAATTAAATTAGTGGACAAGTTAGGTTTTAGCATTTAACTTCTTAATATATGGCAGTACCCTTAAAGTCACTGCTCCCTACCTATCTTGAAACACAACCGTTGAAGCCTGGAAAAGACTTCAATTCAAGTTCAAATTTTTAATTTTTCAACAAAAAAGGTTTTTTAAGTTTTAATTTTCTTCTTTCTGCACAATTATACCTATCCTGAACCAAAAGTTTGTTATGGAAAATTTTAATAAAGAACTCCATTATTTGGATTAAAAAGGTGTAATTTCCAAAACCAAAAAAGTTGAAATTTATAATTCTTTCAAGTCGCATATTTCTACCAAAAAGTATAAAATGCCAAAAGGCCAAACATTTTTAAAAATCCGCAGCCATAGGTGATTCAAATAATATTTTTATATAAATTTAGATCAAGTTGACATAAAAAATTTGACATAAAAACTATTGATACAGATAAACATTTCAACATCCCACCTTCATCCATTCACCCAAAAACAAATTGTACCAACTTTTTGTACCGTTGAGTGCAGTTTGCTACACTTATTGTTCAAATTCATCAATGTTCATCAATGCTACACAACATCAAAGTCCCTTTTTTGATATTTCAGATTTCCAGCCCTTTCCTTCCCTAAATAAGAAATTAAATACCATCAAAACCCACCTCCATATATCAACCCCACTTCACAAAGGGTAATCCAAATTTCAGATTTTCAGCTCTATCCCTTCTGTCTATGCCAAATTTAGTACCATTTAGAATTTTTCGAACTCTGTAGTACTTACAGGGTGAGATGAAAAAACTGCAACCAACTTCACACCACTGTCATTTCTAAGCCACTCGTCCGACAGCTGTTAAAATTTATATTGTTCACAAGCGTACAAAAGCATTTTGGTGAGAATTTTCCCGAAAAAAGTTATTCGTGATGGAACTCAAGCGTAATAGTGTGATTTCTTTATATTTGGCTGGAAAATCACAAGTGGCTATCGTTAGAGCACTCCAGCATTTAAATGTGAATAAATCTTTTGTGTCTCGTACCATCGCTCGTTACCGTGATACTGGTAGCGTAGCCCAACGTTAAGGAAATGGTCGGAAGAAAACAGCAACATCAGCAGAAATGGTTCGAAAAATAAAGAAGCGACTTAATCGAAACCCGCGTCACAGTGGCCGAAAAATGGCTCGTGAGCTGAACTTATCGCAATATTCCATTCGGCAAATATTAAAAATATTCGCGGGGTAAAGACATTGAAATTCCAAAAAGTGCAAGAACTTACACCGCAACAGAAGGAAAATAGACTCAAAAGAGCTAAAGAGTTGGTTCGCTTGGGCGAAAGTAGGGAACTGCCGAATTTGGTTTTCTCCGTTTCCGACGAGAAAACATTCGTTGTCCAGCAGATTGTAAACAAACAAAAATGATCGTGTTTACCTTTCTAAAGAGGTCAGCTGAAAATGTGCACCTTCGGTTAGCCACCAGAACTCAAGCGCCGGTCATGGTGTCGGTTGGGCCGCCATAACAGCCGATGGTCGCTTTACGCTCGTATTAGTCGACCGTGGCATCAGAATAAATGCCAAATATTATCGCGAAAATATTCTGGAGGGAGATTTAAAAATTTGGGCACGCATACATTTTGGGCGCAAACCTTGGACATTCCAACAGGACTCAGCACGCTACACCCAAGAATGGTTACAAAATGAGTTTCCTCGCTTCATTTCCAGCGCACAATGTCCACCAAAATCTCCGGATACCAATCCGTTGGATTATTGTGTGCGGAGTATTTTGGAAAGCTAGGTTGGCACGTTTTTTATCTCACCCTGTATATATGTTTCAACCAATTTTTAATCTTCAAGTCTCTCACATTCGTAATATGCATTCGATAGCAATAATATTTGGTACCAGATATCATTAGAGCTCGGATATACCTTTGCAAATGTTATCGAGATCGGTTCAGATTTTGATGTAGCTCCCATATATATCCTTAATCCGATTTCATGTATTTTGTGGAAATAATGGCTAATATCAGAATTCGGACGTACGTTTCCATTTTGTGGAACTCGGCTCCGATTTATATTTTTTAATGTAATCCTTCTCCAAGTGATATCATGCACTCTATAGCAATGTTATCTTCTATATCTATAAAAGAGGAAAATGTTTGTATGTTTGTGTGTTTGTTTGTAATTTATGGACTCGAAAATCCCTGAATAGATGTTCCTGAAAATTTCCATATATACTGCAACATCGCCTGAAAGTAACATAGGCTATATACATTTTTGAATTTCCACTTGGAACTGGATATATAGCATCAGAATCGGAGGTACCTCCCAAAAATTTAGATTTTATATGCACATATCTATTGATTGGTTGAAGATACAGTCTCCAAATTTGGAATACGTAACGGAATTTGGAACAAAAATAAGTTTGCCAAATTATTTTGTAATCGGTTCAGATTTGGATATAGCTCCCATATATATTTTCGACCGATTTCGTTCATTTGATGCCTCAGACATAATATGAATGTTCGATTCCAATGAAATTTGGAATGTGTAGCGGAAATTAAAACAAATATACATTTGTCAAATTATATTAAAATCGGTTCAGATTTGGATATAGCTCTCATATATATTTTCGACCGATTTCATGTATTTTATGCACCATACACGATATATATGTTCGATTCGAAAGAAATTTGGAATATGTAACGGGATTTGATTAGAAAATAAATTAGTCAAATTATATTAAAATCGGTTCAGATTGGGATATAGCTCCCATATATATTTTCCGCCGATTTCACATATTTGATGCACAAAACACGACACGTATGTAATTTTTAAACTAAATGGATTTTTAATTAATAAACATAAAAACATTCTCATTTATTGGCCAATTCGACTCAGGGTTAGACAATATATTTGAAAATCAATTTTAAGCTTATTGAAAAAACGCGTGTCCTCTGTATTGTATTATTATTCTACCTTGATTATGCCTTCGACCGACTACAATATTTTCTCATTTCTCTAACTCGATTAATGACATTTATAACATTTACTTTAATGTACAGTAGAAACATCCAAAATGCGTGTTACTTATGTAATTAGATCATTTCAGCTTCAGCTGGCCCGAAGAATTTAATTTAATGTTACAACCAACAAAAACCAAATACATTTTTCCCTTCATGTCCTCCATAGCATTTCATGTATTTCCTGTCTCATAACATTTTTTTTTTGGGTCTCTGAATTCATTTGTTGCTAAGGCTCTAAAGGCGTCTTTTTTTTGGTTGGCTGATGTTATTCACTTTGGCAAAAATCCATTTGAAATATGATGATAATTTCAATGACCTTGTCGCCGGGAATCGCAAGACATTTATTTGAATAAACATAAATGTAACGCGGAGAATTCACGGATTCCAACAAAATTACAGCTGTTGATGTTCAGTTGGAATGTTAACATTCTTCAAAAAAAAAAAAAAAAATAAGAGAAAATAAATGAATAACAATTCCCATAAATATTCATATTGTGCGAATGTTGGTATTTTGAGATAAATTTATTTACTCACTCAATCATAAGCAATCGCAGGAAGTTACTACTCTATTACCGTTACAGCAGCACGGTTAAGTTATTAGATGTAAGGTGTAAGTATAAATTTAATATGAGAGTGGTTCTCTTTGCCCTCCGAATGAGGTTCACGGGAATATTATCATTATGACAATCACAATTTTAAAATAAATGGTATTTTTATAATATTAAATTATTGAGTTAAATATAAGTATATATCTCCATATATTCGTACGTATGAATGTATTCGTGGAAAATTTAATTGACATTGACATAAGTCAAAATTTTTATGGCTTTATTAAGGAGCCTCCAGATTTTGTCTTGCCCGTCAAACTCGTCAAATTTCATCAACATTTAGGCATCAATAACTTAGCCTTCAGATGTCTTAGATGCTTCATAATTCTTGATAATATGCTTATCATAGGTTGGGAAACAAAAGCGTGCCTCATCGAAATAACGGTTTTAGACCCAAGGTCTCATTGGACCAAATCCGCTTCAGGACGTTTGTAGTCGCTCTAAGGATGTTCATCCGTCTGTGTGGTCCGCACCATAACTCTCGAGAGGGTATCCAATTTGATCCAATTTTGGTACGTCGTCATATTATTGTAAAACTTATATCGAGTTCGGAGATGGGCAATATCGGCCCACACCATCAAAAACCTCCCCACTAAAGGTAACATTTTTCACAAGTGGAACAATATGAAAATGTTTATAAGTGCGATTGTAAGATTAAGAAGATTTTCCAAAACAATTTTAGTTTTATTTAATTCTTTGGTTCTTCTTCTATTGAGCTTACGATCTCGTCACTTAGGTAAAAATAGTTTTTTTTTTCATAGGAGTTATTTCTAAAATAGCTTCTGGGGAGAATATCCCAGACAAATAACAAGAGAACTGATGAGGGTTGGTGGCTCTTTCCGAAACCTATTATTAGTATTACCTGCTCCCTGGTAAACATTAACATCGTTCTCCACTAATAAATAAACGTTGTTTTTATAAAAACAACAATAATAGGATAAGGCCTGACCATTTGGCAACAACAAAATACTATGGTATCCCGAACACACATGCCAACACTGTTCTATTTTTCACAGAAAATAATTTTCCCAATAGAAATATAATGGATCATGCAATTTTGGGCAAACTTACTGAATCCCAATATTTACATCAATACTATGTCATGGTAAATATTTTTAATAATTGTATCTTTCAAAAAAATGCGAAATCAGCATCCGATTATTTTAAAACTCGACATATGCCAATATTTAAAATAACACAATTTCTGGGGATGTCGGGTCACTCTTTATGGTACCTCCCCCATCACGAGACAAATTTATAAATAACCAAAACGCTCATTAATGCAAAGTAAGCATTTCGTTCCCTTCAAACTTCACACATCCCAATGCGAAGAAAAGAGATATCGGCCCACCCTTTCCCCCATAAAGGGTCACAATTTTCAATACCTATATCTCTCAAAAATTGCCGAGCAAATCAGCGATTCTGATCAAACTTTGTGTACCTAAATATTTTTCTCAAGCAGAGCTCTGATGTGCATATGGGATTTTTCTGCCCACTCCTTCTGATGCCTTCCCCCACAAAGGTTTAAATTTTGACTAACAATTATTTGCATAAACTTGGAAATAAATTTTTTCTTCCGTCAATGATGGGTCAAGTGCGAAACTCTTATGTAATATGAAATAAGAGCTCGGTCCACTTTTTTTTACACCACTTTTTTTCTACACCACTTTCTATATTTAGTAGAGCTCCTGTAACAAAAAATTTATTTGAAGTAGATCATACCATTTGGCTTTAGGGCAGTTACTGTTTGGCTTCAGATAAAACTAATGAGGGGCATAACCAATTCTGAATCGATTTTCACTAAATTTGACGAAGACATTTTAATCTTCCTAAATCCATCTTGCTAAATTTTGCAGAGGCATTTCTGAGCTCTATAATATATCTGGTCCCAAATATCATTGTTGTCGAACGCATAATGTTAGGGATTTAAACATCAAATTGGATGAACGATATATATGGGAGCTATAACTATATCTGAACCGATTTTCTCCAAATTCAATTTACTTGCTTCTAGACTAAATCCGGTCGGGTGTACCAAAATTCAGGACTTTTGTGCTGATATTAGCTATTTGGTGCACAATTAACACGAAATCGGTTGAAGATATATATGGGAGCTATATCTAAATTTTCGACCGATTTCGTTCATTTGATGCCTCAGACATAATATGAATGTTCGATTCCAATGAAATTTGGAATGTGTAGCGGAAATTAAAACAAATATACATTTGTCAAATTATATTAAAATCGGTTCAGATTTGGATATAGCTCTCATATATATTTTCGACCGATTTCATGTATTTTATGCACCATACACGATATATATGTTCGATTCGAAAGAAATTTGGAATATGTAACGGGATTTGATTAGAAAATAAATTAGTCAAATTATATTAAAATCGGTTCAGATTGGGATATAGCTCCCATATATATTTTCCGCCGATTTCACATATTTGATGCACAAAACACGACACGTATGTAATTTTTAAACTAAATGGATTTTTAATTAATAAACATAAAACATTCTCATTTATTGGCCAATTCGACTCAGGGTTAGACAATATATTTGAAAATCAATTTTAAGCTTATTGAAAAACGCGTGTCCTCTGTATTGTATTATTATTCTACCTTGATTATGCCTTCGACCGACTACAATATTTTCTCATTTCTCTAACTCGATTTAATGACATTTATAACATTTACTTTAATGTACAGTAGAAACATCCAAAATGCGTGTTACTTATGTAATTAGATCATTTCAGCTTCAGCTGGCCCGAAGAATTTAATTTAATGTTACAACCAACAAAAACCAAATACATTTTTCCCTTCATGTCCTCCATAGCATTTCATGTATTTCCTGTCTCATAACATTTTTTTTTTGGGTCTCTGAATTCATTTGTTGCTAAGGCTCTAAAGGCGTCTTTTTTTTGGTTGGCTGATGTTATTCACTTTGGCAAAAATCCATTTGAAATATGATGATAATTTCAATGACCTTGTCGCCGGGAATCGCAAGACATTTATTTGAATAAACATAAATGTAACGCGGAGAATTCACGGATTCCAACAAAATTACAGCTGTTGATGTTCAGTTGGAATGTTAACATTCTTCAAAAAAAAAAAAAAAATAAGAGAAAATAAATGAATAACAATTCCCATAAATATTCATATTGTGCGAATGTTGGTATTTTGAGATAAATTTATTTACTCACTCAATCATAAGCAATCGCAGGAAGTTACTACTCTATTACCGTTACAGCAGCACGGTTAAGTTATTAGATGTAAGGTGTAAGTATAAATTTAATATGAGAGTGGTTCTCTTTGCCCTCCGAATGAGGTTCACGGGAATATTATCATTATGACAATCACAATTTTAAAATAAATGGTATTTTTATAATATTAAATTATTGAGTTAAATATAAGTATATATCTCCATATATTCGTACGTATGAATGTATTCGTGGAAAATTTAATTGACATTGACATAAGTCAAAATTTTTATGGCTTTATTAAGGAGCCTCCAGATTTTGTCTTGCCCGTCAAAACTCGTCAAATTTCATCAACATTTAGGCATCAATAACTTAGCCTTCAGATGTCTTAGATGCTTCATAATTCTTGATAATATGCTTATCATAGGTTGGGAAACAAAAGCGTGCCTCATCGAAATAACGGTTTTAGACCCAAGGTCTCATTGGACCAAATCCGCTTCAGGACGTTTGTAGTCGCTCTAAGGATGTTCATCCGTCTGTGTGGTCCGCACCATAACTCTCGAGAGGGTATCCAATTTGATCCAATTTTGGTACGTCGTCATATTATTGTAAAACTTATATCGAGTTCGGAGATGGGCAATATCGGCCCACACCATCAAAAACCTCCCCACTAAAGGTAACATTTTTCACAAGTGGAACAATATGAAAATGTTTATAAGTGCGATTGTAAGATTAAGAAGATTTTCCAAAACAATTTTAGTTTTATTTAATTCTTTGGTTCTTCTTCTATTGAGCTTACGATCTCGTCACTTAGGTAAAAATAGTTTTTTTTTCATAGGAGTTATTTCTAAAATAGCTTCTGGGGAGAATATCCCAGACAAATAACAAGAGAACTGATGAGGGTTGGTGGCTCTTTCCGAAACCTATTATTAGTATTACCTGCTCCCTGGTAAACATTAACATCGTTCTCCACTAATAAATAAACGTTGTTTTTATAAAAACAACAATAATAGGATAAGGCCTGACCATTTGGCAACAACAAAATACTATGGTATCCCGAACACACATGCCAACACTGTTCTATTTTTCACAGAAAATAATTTTCCCAATAGAAATATAATGGATCATGCAATTTTGGGCAAACTTACTGAATCCCAATATTTACATCAATACTATGTCATGGTAAATATTTTTAATAATTGTATCTTTCAAAAAAATGCGAAATCAGCATCCGATTATTTTAAAACTCGACATATGCCAATATTTAAAATAACACAATTTCTGGGGATGTCGGGTCACTCTTTATGGTACCTCCCCCATCACGAGACAAATTTATAAATAACCAAAACGCTCATTAATGCAAAGTAAGCATTTCGTTCCCTTCAAACTTCACACATCCCAATGCGAAGAAAAGAGATATCGGCCCACCCTTTCCCCCATAAAGGGTCACAATTTTCAATACCTATATCTCTCAAAAATTGCCGAGCAAATCAGCGATTCTGATCAAACTTTGTGTACCTAAATATTTTTCTCAAGCAGAGCTCTGATGTGCATATGGGATTTTTCTGCCCACTCCTTCTGATGCCTTCCCCCACAAAGGTTTAAATTTTGACTAACAATTATTTGCATAAACTTGGAAATAAATTTTTTCTTCCGTCAATGATGGGTCAAGTGCGAAACTCTTATGTAATATGAAATAAGAGCTCGGTCCACTTTTTTTTACACCACTTTTTTTCTACACCACTTTCTATATTTAGTAGAGCTCCTGTAACAAAAAATTTATTTGAAGTAGATCATACCATTTGGCTTTAGGGCAGTTACTGTTTGGCTTCAGATAAAACTAATGAGGGGCATAACCAATTCTGAATCGATTTTCACTAAATTTGACGAAGACATTTTAATCTTCCTAAATCCATCTTGCTAAATTTTGCAGAGGCATTTCTGAGCTCTATAATATATCTGGTCCCAAATATCATTGTTGTCGAACGCATAATGTTAGGGATTTAAACATCAAATTGGATGAACGATATATATGGGAGCTATAACTATATCTGAACCGATTTTCTCCAAATTCAATTTACTTGCTTCTAGACTAAATCCGGTCGGGTGTACCAAAATTCAGGACTTTTGTGCTGATATTAGCTATTTGGTGCACAATTAACACGAAATCGGTTGAAGATATATATGGGAGCTATATCTAAATTTAAACTGATTCTCAGCAATTTTAATAGGGTTCGTCCTTGGGCCAAACAAATATTGTTTGCAAAATTTCATCTCAATCGGATAACAAATGCGACCTGGACATGCATAAGTCGACTCAGAAAGTGATTCTGTGAAGATCCTCAAAAGTAACTATAGGTCTTTCTCGCTTGCTTCTCCACGTTACAAGCAAATACACAAAGACATTATACCCTTACCACTATGTGATGTACGGTATAACAAGTACTTTAAATTTGGTGAAAATCGGTTCAGATATAGCTTATATGTTTCATCCGATTTGGCTTTAAAGTCCCTCACATTTGTAATATGCACTTCACAAGAATGACATTTAGTACTGGCCATCAGATATAGCTCAGAAATACCTATTTCAAGTTTCATGAAGATCGATTCAGATTTGGATATAGCTTCCGATCAGCCCAAATTGGATAGTTTTTTTTTCACATTTAACTGAATTTTTCCGTTTGGTGAAGCAATTTTTTTGTATAATAATTTGGAACGTGAGGTACAAATAGTTCCGTCAAATTTGTTGAAAATCGATTCAGAGTTGGATATATCTCCCATATACAGGGTTGCCCATATTCGACGGACCCATCTGGCAACGCCATAACTTTTGACAGAGATGTCACGTCGCTTAATGACATACCGCGTTTGAAGCGTCAGTCCAAGCAGATTTTTACCATGAACCAATACACGCCACGCGAGCGCTCTGAAATAGTTGAAATTTACATTCAACAGAAAAAGTCAATTGTGAAAACTCAACGTGCTTTTAAAACATTACAAAATGTGAGAAGTGCGCCTTCTAAGAACACCATTAAGCGTTTATACGAAAAATGTTCGACTGGTAAGGCTCTTTCTAATCCGAAGAGGCCATGTAAAAGTCGACCAAGGCGATCGGACGAGAATATCGCTGCCGTACGAGCCAGTGTTGAGAGGTCCCCAAGAACATCCCAAGAACATTCTGAAAATTTCAGCACTTTTTCCCAATTCCCCTTTAATTTTCTTATAACTTCACAGTACAATAGCCTGTTTGGGTTGAGGAAAGTGTAGACTTTATAGTGCTAAGTAGACTTTATAGTGCTCTTTTTTCAATCGAAACCCCAAGGGAATCCTAGATTCCTAAGCCAAATGTTGTTAAGGCCCTTAAATAGTTTTGACAGTGTACAAAGGGACCCCTATAGTTTCAGATATAGGGTAAGTGTGCCTAAGTTCGGCATGTCCCAGTAGTCGGCACTTTTCATTTTTAAGCCCAAATAAATGAAACTATTGTAACTAAATGTAGTTTGTTTACTTCAAATGTATTGTCAGCTATCTTTGTGTACAATTTCGCTAAGAAAATATGATTTATTCTAATAAAAATTAAATTTTTGTCTGTGAAGGTCCTCGACAATTCATATTCTTAAGAAAAGTACAATAAAGACGTCGAATCAGTTTAACTAAACAAACATATTATATTTTAATGAATTAGTTTATTATTATTAATTATTCTTACAAAAAAAATCGTATGCCGACTGTTGGAAAATGCCATACCGACAATTGGCAAGTGGTGCCGACTACTGGCAAAAAAGCATTGTTTTAATAAAACAACAAATTTATGAAATTTATTAAAAAGTTATTAAAACTTTATTATTGCAAACACTATACAAAATTTCGAATCTGAATAAATTAACTTTGTAATAATTGAAATGTTCCACTCAGAATGGTGAGCGATTAAAAACGCGAAAATCCTTAAAGTGCCGACCACTGGTACACTTACCCTATTTCGCAATATTTAGGATAGCCTTTTGAAATTTGATAGAGATCTTTGTTTTACACTCAGAATCGTTGGTAAAAAATAGGTCATATCGGTCCATTTTTTGAAATAGTTCCCTTAATAACTCGAATGTTTTTACATGTTTTCCAATAAATTTTGGCAAATTTTAAATTTTTTTTTTAATGATATATGCAAAAAATTATGAATTTAGTTCCAGCTTTTGATACAGCCCTTACATAAAGATCCCATGATTTAAATTATTGTGAGGGTCTTGGCTAAATTTTTCAATCGGTTAGTCTTTGACTAGATTTATTCAATAAGTCTTTGAAGTTTTTTTATATTTTTCTTCCTTTAACGACGCCGACGCTTGAACTCATAAATATCGTTTTTAGTCGGGCTCACACATACTATTACGACTTTACTTATTACTTGGTAGTTTGTTAACACTGCCTTTTAATGGATTATTCGACTGATACAACTTCGACGTTTTTGCTGGTTCTTCATGTTCCTCAAACTGTTATCATATGTCATTCTAATCGTGTCTGTTAACATCACTGTTCGCCATACCATATCACTGTAAGGACATGTTAAGCCCAAATTGGTAATCTCCTAATGGTAATGAAAGATCAAGGTCATATTTCATGGTACACTTGTGTTCGAGTTTCTGCTTGAGTTCCAAATACAAATACGAAACGGCTATACAAACACATAGCCGAATAAATAAAAAAAAACATTTTAAATATACAATAAATTATGGGAATTTAACGCATACACGGCAATAACAATAACAATAACAGCAACAACAACAACAACCACATCACCATTCTTCATCATGTTGTGTTGTTGTGTGGCACATAAAATCTTTTGAGCGTCGTCTTACGATTCCTCGGCTACTTGAGGACAATGATATTTATGAAACATCCATTATAACGTCCCTTTCGATTTATTTTCCATCCATTATTCTCAGTGTCGTCATTGTTTTCCTGTTTACCATTCGATTTATTTTCCTCTTGATGTTGACTTTCATAATATCTGTTTCCTTCTCTCTCTCTTTCTCTTTCTATGTGCCCTTTGTCGCCTCGTTCTTCATTCCCCCGGATTCGAATCGTACGAATTTTTTTGGGATTTATGGTATTCTCGATGGCCGCACCAGCAGCAGCAGCATTCGAACAATCCATAAGACGATGATGCTGTTGATGATAATCTCCATATGTTTGCAGTTTTTAAAAACGAATGTAATGCCAATCAAGTAATGGCATTTTTAACGGTAAGTCAGTTTTCAATCTAACAAATCCTCATAGAATTGAAATGAAACGAGACGACGCCAGGTTCGTAGCGATACGATACGAATCGAATGGAAGTGAAGTGAAATGAAGCTAAAGGAAATCATGTGGAAGTGCGAAAACAGAAATCATTGTTAGCAAATGTTTACACTATTGGAGTCTGCTCATAAAATATGTCCTGATTGGAAAAACGTAATCTGAGCCATACGAAATTGTCATTGATATTTGTAGTTATTTGTGCTGGGGAAGAAATCGTATGTTTCCTTTGTTATTTATTAATTTTTCGCATAAGAATGTGATTTCTAAATATGCCATGCAAGACAGAAAATGCTGAATGGTTATAGAGGGGAGGGGGTTGAAAAGACTATCAATTTTCAGGAAAAATAATTTCTTTGGAAATTGATCAACAAACACAGCAAGCTAATATTTTCAAAATATTTTCAACAGGAAACCTCAATAGCTAGTGGCAGATTCCTTATAAACCTTTCAATTATAAAAGAGGACATAAACATGGAAAACAATAACATGGATATTTTTCTTTGGTAATTGTGTCTGAGACCTGAAAAATACCTACATTTTGGAGTCTAAATTTGGGGTTTCTGGGTTTGGGGTTTCCAGTTGGTAGGTTAGGTTCTTAAATTGGTCTTGTCGGTCCACTTTTTCGTTTAACCCCTCATATAACAGTATCTTCCAATATTCGGCATATTGATGATTTTAGTGACATTATTCACCGGAATTGTTTTAAATTTTGTTTTGAAAGACCTTAATGGATACTTGAACCCATGACAGAAAATTGTCTATGCAGATTCGGCCGAATCTAGGTGTTTTTTTACTTATTCTATTTCATTTAACATACACAAGGAGGTGCACAAATCTATGCAGAATATTATTCAAGGATTTGAAGTACCTCGCAGGATTGTTGCAGTACCGTTATGTCTTCATGGAATTGTAAATTATAAATGCCAAAGACCACGGAATTCAAAAGTGAATAAATTCTTCAAAATGCATAGATTTAGTTATAGCTCTCATGGAGCCACTTCAATACCATGGGTCAACTGGCGAAAATCTTCAGTAGGACAACATTTTTCAACCAAACGTTTGAGTTTCAAAAAAAAAAAAAATAATCAAAAAGTATCTTTCGGTTTTGTCGACCTATATATACCCTCTGCTTATGTCAGATAATAAAACTTATTTTGACTTGATCATTCAAAATATTTACCCTTTATTGAAATGGTACCGAAGGAGTCCAATATAATTATTGCGGTGTGTCAGGTTTGGATTATATCGACTACTTCCTGTACTTTATATGAGAAATACGATAATTTCAAAGTTTGTAATGCAAATTTTGTACAAAAGTAGATGATAGTTTCTTGTTTTTAAGGTAAATTGTTTTCTGTGAAAATTTTAACCTTTTGTGGGGAATGTTCCAGAAGTAATAATATAACCATGTACTAAGTTTAAATTAAATCGGATGCTCCCTTCGAGAGTTATCGTGCACACCAGCCAGCCAGAGAGAAAGACGAACGGACGGACAAACACACTTGGATCGAGACCTAGGGTCTAAAATCGCTAGATCGATGAGGCAAGTTTTGATATACATCCTCTGTAGTCATATGACTGATGGTATAATTAATAGCATGAAGGAATCTTACATTCTAAGGTGGATTTATCGCAAACGAAGTATCGGGTACTTGTTAGTAGCACATAAATTATGGGGAAAGTGTCAAATATTTTATAATGAATTTTTAAAATATATCATCAATTTTGGCTAACGAAGAACTTTTTTTCAACCAATTTAGCACAAATTCCGAATTCGCGACAACAGCCAATCTGGCTTGTGGGAATTTGCGAGAAGCTTTTACAAGGTACAAATGTCTAGACCAAAAAAAAGGTTTGACGGTCCAAACGTATTTCCCGACCATCATGTAGCCTATACCTTGCGCAACGGGACCCCCATATAGCTTTGAAATAGGATTTAGAGCTTTTGGATTACATCAAAATCATGGTTTGAAAAAGATAGGGCATGGCAGTCCATTCTTAAGCTATAGTCCCTTTATATGGCCAATTCACAATTTTTGAAAAACGTTTACATTGTAGTCATGTTTTCCAAATAGTTTGGCCCAATTTTTATATTTTATGCTCTTAGTTTGTAAAATCTTTCCTTTACCAAATAGTGAATAATATAAGTGCGCGTTTTGGTATAGCCCGTATTTATTTTGATTTTGTTAATTTAGAGGACTGAAATTTTCAAATTTCAATTGAAATGTTTTGAATTATAAACGAAGTTTTTGAATTACACCTGAAATTGCAACGTATTGCAACTCGAATGTTTTGAATTATATCTGAAAATGTTCAGTAAATCGATGTTAGCACATATTTATTTTTCCATTACCAGCAATAAACACATATCGAAAACCACAAAGAATAAATGTGTCCAACTGAAAATATTACTAATTTCCAATTCCTTGACAACATTTCCAATACAAATAATAGTATTCATTTGTGATTAACTAGTTCCTGCAAAAAGTCACTCAAATTCCCGACATTAAATATTATCCCACACAAAATACAACAAGAGGTTAAGTGTATCCCCATTAGGATGCCACCCGAAAGCCATGTTCAGCACAACATTTTATGGTCAAGCTTTGGGGAAGCAAAAATAACGAAACTATTTAAACAAAACGGAGAAATGAAATGAAAAGAAAAACAAAAAAAATGCAATTAAAACAACTCGAAGACAATGAAACGAAACAATAATGACTTGTTCTTTGCAACAATGCAAAATGAAACAACTTTTTAATGCCACTAACTTATAATTTCATTCGTCGTCGTCCTTTTCTCTCCTCTCCCTTCTCTTATATTTTTTTTGTTTTAACGACTATTATGAGATATTGTAATGTGCGCGAGTGCAAAACCCTTTTAGCTGTTGGCTTTTCACAATAATGCTCTTCGCTGTTAAAACAAAGAATATCAAAAAAAGAAAAAAAAAAAGATCGAAATACCAACGAACAAAACAAGAAAAAAAACGAAAACAATCAAAAATTGTGTAATCCTTTCTGGGGAAAAACTTTTGACCAGGACCCTGGCTACAATAACCACACAATGGCAGCATGGCTGAAGTATTAATGCTATCGCATGGCAATGTCTTGCCTCCGACTTGGGATCGCGGCACATCACAATGGCCACAATGGCAAAACACCATCATGGCAATCATTTATTAGCCAAAAAACCCACCCATAACAATTATAAAAGAATTCTTGTTAAGGCCATCAGAGAGCCGGATGAATGGTAATGACAACAGCACAAACCCAGCAATCCTACACTTCTACGTCCAAAATGTCCATTCTAAAATACATAACACTGTTTTCTTTTTTCAGTGCTTGGTTTGGTTTGACTTCTTGGCCGGATGGCTATGTAAATTTTTAAAATATATTTAAATTTTGTTTAAAGTTTCTTAGGAAGGAAGCTTTGCTGGCAGATAACTTGCGAGTGTTCAAACAGAGGGCATGGACAGTGGATTAAAATGAAAATATATTTGTACATAAAAGAGTAGGGAAATAAGGACTGAGGACTGAGAATCAACGCTCAGACGAACGGCTGAAAATAGAATTTTGAACATTTGCACGAGGGTCAGTCTTAGTACTTTTCTGCTGGGTTTTTGGATATTCATACAAAAGCGTACAAAAAATACTAAAAATTGAATACTTTGTATTGAACAAACGGAATGGACTAGAATTCAGAAATTTAGAATAAAAGCCACTAATGGGGTGCAGGATAGATATACTAAAGGGTTTTTGGAAATTCAAATTTTAAGGTTCCGAAAAGTACTTAAATTGAACTAAACAGCTAAAATGGTACCATTTGATATTATGTGCACAGAGCTAAAAACTTGGAAATGATATTTTAATTATCTACTAAGTGTCCGAACTGCACTAAATGGTATTAAATTTGGAAAAACTGTTTATGGTGAGTGGATGAAGGTGGAATTTTGCAAAAGTACTAAGTAGTACTATATTTGATACAATTTCGTAATGGGTGAACAAATAGTGCTTGCAGTTTGAATTTTCGTATTAGGGTTGCTGTACATGTGTAGCCTTGACGTATGGAAGTGGCCTATGAAATGTGTACCATAATTGTACGAAAAGTACTAACTTTGGTATTGGGTGGAGGAATAGAGCTGTAATTTAGAAATTGTATATAGATTTCACTGTTACACTGTGGTAAAGATATGGTGGTGGTTTTGGAATTTTGTACCACAAGTGCACGAGAAGTACTAAATAGTATTATATTTGATACAATTTTGTTTTAGGTGAAGAGATAGTGCTTGAACATTGAAATAGGTTTTTAGGGTCGCTGTTCATGCATAGCCTTGACATATGGAAGCGTTTTAGGAAAAGTATACTATACAGGGTGATACAAAAAAAATGCAACAAAGTCAAACGACATGATATCAACATTTTTAATACCCTCAGCCATATGGCTAGAGAGGGTATATATCATTTAATGCGGTCAAAGCGTGCTCAGTCGAAATAACGGTTTTTAACCCTAGGTCTCTTTGGACCAAATCCGTTTCAGGACATTTGGAGTCAATATAGCGATGTCCGTCCTCCCGTCTGTCTGGCTGGTGCGCACGATAACTCTCGAAGGAAGTATTCGATTTGGTTTAAATTTGGCACATCGTATTATTATTGTCAAACTAAGATCGAGTTCGGAGATGGGCAATATCGGTCCACTCCTTCTGGTACCTCCCCCACAAAAGCTCGAAATTTTCCAAAAATATATTTTCTGCACAGAAAGAGGAACGGTAACCCGATTTTGCTCCAACTTTGCAAATACTAATATTTGCGTCATATCTAGGCCCGGTCCACTCCATCAAGTACCTCCCCCACAAAGGGTCAACATTTTGAATAACTACAACTCTTATATAATGTGATGTAAGAGTGCGATTTTCCTCAAATTTCACACATACTAAAATTTTTACCAACCCAAGGTCTGGTGTTAATACGGAATATATCGATCCGCTACTTCTGGTACCTCCCCCACAAATGGTCAAAATTATCAAAAAAAAAAAAAAAAAAAAAAAAAATTGTCTAGAAAGAGAAGCGATAATCGGATTTTGCTCCATCTTTGCGAATCCTAATATTTGCGTCATTTCTAGGTCAGATGCGAAAATGGACAATATCGGTCCACTTCATCAAGTAACTCCCCCACAAAGGATCAAAATTTTGAATAACTACAACACATATAAAATGTGATGTAAGACTGCGATTTTCTTCAAATTTCACACATACTAATATTTTTACCAACCCAAGGTCTGGTGTTAATACGGAATATATCGGTCCGCTCCTTCTGGAACAAAACGTCGAAATTTTCAAAAAAAAAAAAAAAAAAAACAAAACAAAATATTTTCTGCAGAGAAAGAGAAAAAATAATTCGATTTTGCTCCAGCTTTGCAAAACCTAATATTTGCGTCAGTTCTAGGTTAGGTGCAAAAGTGGATAATATCGGTCCACTCCATCAAGGACCTCCCCCACAAAGGGTTAAAATTTTGAACAACTACAACTCTTATATAATGCGATGTAAGAGTTAGATTGTCTTAAAATTTCATACATCCCAATATTTTTATAAACCCAAAATCGGATGTTATGATGGAATATATCGGTCCACTCATATTGGTACCTCCCCCACAAAAGTTCGAAATATTGAATATCCAATAAGCCCATAAAACGAAAAATTAACATCCGATTCCATTCAGATTTGATACGTTTGAATATTTCTATCAACACAGGATCTGTTATAAAAAACGGTAAGGATCGGATCATTTCTTCTGGTACCTCCTTTACAAAGGTTCAAGGTTTTTAATAAGCAAAACGTTTATAAAATCCGTAATAAACACCAGGTTCTCGTTATATTTCACACATACCATTCTTTCCACCAACAAAAGATCCATCGTGAATATGGCATATATCAATCCACTCCTTCTAGTAGCTCCCCCAAAAAGACTCAAATTATTCATGAAGCTCATAAAAAGCAAAATTAAAATTCCATTCAAGACTTTGTACATTTCAACACAAAATATGTTATTAAGATGGTAGAGATCGGACCATTTTCTAAAAATTGTTATATATGTCATGTAAAGTGCAGGAAATTACCTATATAGTCCAAACCTGGCACGTCGCAATATTTATGTCATATTTAGTCCAATACGAAAAGGTCAATTTTGTCCGATTCCTTCGGAACCTTATTTTAAATAATCATAACAGAAGTCAATTTTTTTAAATAATCGTACATTGACTGAGGGAGGGTATACATCTGTCAAAAAAAAAAAAAAAAAAAAAAAAAAAAAACGGCAGATACATTTTAACTTGTTTTTTTTTTTTAATCATCATTCATTACCGACGAAGTCATTTATTCATTACCGGCGAAGCGCTGGCTTGAGGTGATCGACACTTTAGTATTTCTTAGTGCCTATCGGAGATTTTGGCGGCTATTGTGCGCTGGAAATGAAGCGAGGAACTTCATTTTTTGGCGCGTACTGAGTCCTATTGGAATGTCCAAGGTCTGCGGCCAAAATTTACGACGGTAACGAGCGCTGGTACGAGACGCAAAAGATTTTTTCACATTTAAATGCTGGAGTGCTCTAACGATAGCCACTTGTGGTTTTCCAGCCAAATATAAGGAAATCACGCTATCAGGCTTGAATTCCATCACGAATAACTTTTTTTTCTGAAAACGTCTCACCAAAATGCTTTTGTACTCTTGTAAACAATATAATGAGGTGTCACTGGAAGAATTTTAACAGCTGTCGGACGAGTGGCTTAGAAATGACAGCAGTCTGAAGTTGGTTGGAGTTTTTTCATCTCAACCTGTATACCCTCTGTAGCCATTTAGCTGAGGGTATAAAAAGGTTTAGCATGTTGTTAATTTTGTCGTTAAAATAAATTGCTTGAAAAAATAACCGTATGGACTTACAGCAGTCTGCAGGCCCAAGAAATTTTCCATACTTCACAATCGTATGAAACAAAAATGATAAAATAGAAATCTGTTAATGAATTAAAGTTCTATTTCGAAATTTTCAGTAGAAATTTCAGTTGATTTCAATTTAACTAAAAAGTTTTAAAACACCGCTTACCATATCATTTGCATATTGTTACCACTGTAAAATGGAGAGGCCATACAGACCCACATTTTACTCCCATGCAAAGTGGACCACAAACAACAACAACAATAATAACAACACAAACTTTTCCATTCTTCTCCTCCTCCCGATGTAAAATAACTTTAAAGTTATTTCTCTAATTAAGCAGCAGCATCCTTCAGAAATCTCTTTTGCCCAGCACTTTAAATTGTTCAGCCAAATGTTAATAGATGAATGCTATGAAGTTTCTTTTTTCTGCCAGTTTTTGTTATATTCGAAGAGAGGTTGGGGTAGGACAATCGAACAGCAACACAACAAAGTATCCCCCCCCCCCTTGATGAAATTTAACATTTGTTGTTAATATGTATAGTTCTTGTTTCTGCCGTTGTTGTTGTTCATTAGATTATGAAGAAGGGTCTAAAATGACCCAGATAATAGTCGAAGAAAGGGAAAAGTCGAAAGAGGAGAAGAAACAAAAACTCGTAATAAAATATTCAATTGAATATTTGTTCTTTTTTAAACTTCTATCTCCCGCGTGGATAATTTAAATGTAAAGGTATTTGTTTTTTTTTTTTTTTTGTGTCTTGGCATTTTATCCTCGCGCCAAATGGAAACCGAAAATTCAATATCTTTAAGTAGACTATTTGACGGACTTGAGAGCGATTTTGAATTTGAAGCTAAAATATTAACAAAAGGCAAATGCAAATAAGCGGGGCATGTGGGCTGATCTACTAAGTTATGTTACTCGGTGAAAATTTCTTGGAAGCCAGAACAAAAATATCAAATGTTAGCGAGGGCGGCTTATTAAAAAGCTACTGAATCTTTGGTGGGCCTTAAGAAGAAAATTGGATAAAAAATATGGTTATGAGTCCTGTATATTACTCTGATACGATTTCTACTGAAATTTTGTAAAATAGCTTATGACAATCGCTTATCGCGTAAATATTGTGGCTTTGCTACAGAAATTCGATGCATTTGGGCTGATATTAGCCATTATTTGCACAATAAAAAAAATTAAGGGTATATATGGGAGCTATACCAAATCTCAGCCGATCTCGTTAATATTTGGAAAAGGTCTTTCCGAGCTCTATAAGATATCTGGCACCAAATATCATTGTTGTCGAATGCATATTACGAATGTGAGAGACTTAAACGCCAAATCGGATAAAACATATATATGGGAGCTATAGCTATATCTGAACCGGTTTTCTCCAAATTTACCGAATCCAGGACTTTTGAACATATATTGGCTATTTAATTAACCCGAAATCGGTTGAAGATATATATGGGAGCTAAACGGATCTTTATAAAATTTGGCAGAGGTATTTCCGAGCCTTAGAATGTATCTGGTACCAATTATCATTGTTGTCGAATACATATTACGAATATTAGGGACTTGAATACCAAATCGGATGAAACCTATATATGGGAACTGAAGCTTTATTTGAACCGATTTTCTCCAAATTCTATGTACTTTCTTCTGGACTGAATTTGGTCAGATATCCCAAAATTCAGGTCATTTGGACATTTGGTGCACAATTAACCCGAAATCGGTTGAGGAGTGATATCAATTCTTAACCGATCTTGACAAATTAAATACACTTATTTCAGAGCTGTAAATGATATCTGGTGCCAACGAATATTTTTGTGGAGGGCATATTACTCATGCGAGGGACTTTAACACCAAATCAGAAAAACTACAACATGTTAGAAGCCCCGTTATGTCCAAATCCATTTTGGAAGATTTCGGTTTTGAAATTATGGCACGGAGCACTGCCCAGATATTACCCTTAGCATTTTGACCAGGCATATTTGCCCAATATTTACGTACTCCGTCTGGTCATCCAAAATGCTAGACTTCTTCCCTGTCCTTAACTCTCTTCTCAGGCAAAATTCCGTGTCGATTTGTTTCAATTGTGTGATCAGGTAAATTTTTCTGTTTTTGGTTAATTTGAACCCCTAAATATTTTGCTATCATCTCCAAATGCAATAGGTCCCACTGTATTGCCAAATTTAGACTAATCTTCTCAACGAAATCAGCATGACAAGTCAGAAGTTCGCCTTTTGTGCATTTTTGATTTCGCTGTAAGTTATTTTCAGCGTTTAGGTAGAAAGGAAATGTTGGCATTTTTTTACACAGAAGGTTTTTAACACAGAAAGGTCCATTTCAACCCCTAAATATATTGCGGACATATTTAAAAACAATAGACCTAGCCCTTCTGAGCCTAACCCTACCCTAACGTGTGGATCGGACGATAATTGCAATCTGCATATAATAACCCCAACCTGTGTAGTAAACTGAAAAAATATTGCAAAATATACTCTTCAATATTATAAGTCAAATTGAAAAAATCGCATGCGATAAAAAATATGAAAAAATAAAAATATGTCACAAAATACTACAAAATCTATATTTACACCATTATTGGCAAATTTTTAAGCGACTTTTTTTTGATTTTTTTCTTTTATGCTAAGAGGGCATTCTGAATTGACCAAATTTGAGATTGAGATATAAGCATTCTATCTAACATTGTATATGTTTACTATCGGCATCTTCGTTACGATCAGAATTGACCTGTTCGCCTATTTGAGATTTCGCCGGGATTGAAAATTGTCGCGGTTTAATGGAAAATTTGACTTTTATTTATCACAAATGCAATGTCTATTTCAACCACTAAATATTACCCGATGACCAGCAAAACTGAAAGGCCTCTGCCCATCCCCAAGCTCTAGCCCCATGCTATCTTCCGCTTCGATTGCTCCATAATTGCGTCCTGTAGAGCAACTGAAAAATCAGGAAATTTTCAGTTTTTGGTCCATTTCAACCCCTAAATATTATGCTATCATCTCCAAAATAGGGTTCTATTCTAGCTCTAGCCGGACCTCCATTCTAAATTTCGTGAAGATCGAGCTATAATTGCGACCTGTAGAGTGATTACAAATTAACATGGACAGACGGACGGACGGACATACATAGCTAGATCACCTCAGCTCGGCGAGATAGGAAGATCCATATATACTTTCCTATATGGGAAACCAATATTTCGAGGTGTTACATAATTTTTGGCCTAATCAAACTTATAATACCCCAACACATAGTGTTGTAGGGTATAAAAACTGCAACAAAGTCAAACGACATAATTTTTACATTTTTTTTTAAATTTTTTGAATGAAAGCAAACAATGTCCGAAATAGTATCAAATTTTAGAATAAGTTTAGATTTGTTCGAGTTGGTCACCTTTGGCACGAATTATGGTCTTCAAAGGGCCAATGAATGTTGCTCTGCGGTATTTTGGCCTATTCCCGGCGAAGCGCTTGCTTGAAGTGATCGACACTTTGGTATTTTTTAGTGCCAAGCTTTCTTTTCAAAACACTCCAGACACAATGGTCCAACGGATTTGTATCCCAAGATTTTGGTGGTCATTGTGCGCTGGAAATGAAGCGAGGAACCTCATTTTGTAACCATTCTTGGTTGCCGCGTGCTGAGTGGAAAGTTCAAGGTCTGCGGCCATAATGTTTGCATGCCCAAGGCTTTAACACACCCTCCAGACTTATTTCGCGGTAATATTCGTCATATATTCTGAAAAATAACTTCTGAATAATAACGGAGAGCGACCATCGGCTGTTATGGCGGCCCACACCATCACCATTGCCGCCACTTGAGTCCTGGTGGCCAACAGAAGGTGCACATTTTCAGCTGACCTCCTTAGCAAGTATACACGATCATTTTGTTTATTTACAAACTGCTGGACAACGAATGTTGTCTCATCGGAGACGGAGAAACCCAAATTCGGCAGTTCACAACTTTCGGCCAAGCGAAGCAACTCTTTAGCTCCTTTGAGTCTATTTTCTTTCTGTTGCGTTGTAAGTTCTTACACTTTTTGGAATTTCAATGGTTTTACACTGAGCTCATCTTTCAATATTTGCCGAATGGAATATTGCGATGTGTTCAACTCACGAGCTATTTTCGGTCACTGCGACGCGGGTTTCGATTAAGTCGCTGGTACGAGACACAAAAGATTCATTCACATTTAAATGCTGGAGTGCTCTAACGATAGCCACTTGTGGTTTTCCAGCCAAATATAAAGAATGATTTTGTGCGCTTGTAAACAATATAATGAGCTTTCACTGGAATAATTTTAACAGCTGTCGGACGAGTGTCCGGACCGATATTCTCCAAATGCTTACTTCTACACTGAATTTGTTTGGATGTACCAAAATTCTGATCATTTGGACTAATATTTGCCATTTGGTGCACAATTAACCCGAAATCGGTGGAAAATAAATATGGGAACTATATCTACATTTTTACCGATTCTCACTAATTTCAATAGGGTTCATCCTTGGGCCAATCAAATATTGTTTGGAAAATTTCATCTCAATCAGATAATAAATGCGACCTGCATTTTGTTCACAAAACTAAATGGTACTGACAAGTACTTCATGGAGTGGGCCGATATTGTCCATTTTGGTCACTGATCTAGCACTAACGCAAATATTAGGATTAGTTGGATTAAATCGAATTATCCTTTATCTTTCTACGCAGTAAAACATTTTTTTTTTTTTTTGGAAATTTTCTAAATTTTGTGGGGAAGGAACCAGAAGGAGTGGACCGATATTACCCATCTTCGAACTCGATCTAAGTTTGACAAAAATATTACAATGTACCAAGTTTGGACCAAATCGCAAACTTTTTAAAGAGTTATCGTACCCACCAGCCAGATAGACGGACGGACATGTCTAGATCGACTCTAAATGTCCTAAAGCGGATTTGGTCCAAAGAGACCTAGGGTCTAAAACCGTTATTTCGATGAGGCACGTTTTGGCCGTATCAAATGATATACACCCTCTCTATCCATATGGCTAATGGTATCATGATTGGCTGATTTTCTTAGATCTACGCTAAACTTAAAATTCAGTCAATGTGAGATTCGATGCTTTAATCTGTTCACTTATTCTAGTACTGCACCCAAAAAAGTTACAAAATTTGATAAATAATTGATATTAATAATTGAGACGAAATCCACTGTTTAGTCTAAACTTAGCAAATCCTAATATTCGTATCCAACTTGAGTAAGAGTGGTGCAAGCCACACCATCTGGGACTCAATTCTTCTTTTATGAAATTAAAAATTTTAAATATGACATATTTTCTTCTAATTTTTATGGAAGAAAGGGTAATACAATTTTCAGGATAATTCGTAAAAGCACTTCTTTCAAGGCCCAAATTTTGGGGGTAAAAAGCTGTCTGCAACACCAACTACTTCATTACGATCCAAATAATTGTAGCAGTATGTTCAAACACAAGGATTGTGCCTCGCTGCCAACCACTTTTTTGATGATTACATTTATTAAGAATACCCAAATCCTCTTCACCACCCTTGAAGCGAGCTCCATTGGCTTAAACGTCTGAGTGATTAAAACAAAGAAAAGAGGGAATTAACTTAAAAGCGATTCATCTCTCTCCCGCTAACCACACCACAAATACCCACACACACAAACAAAAATCATAAGATGCGGTTTAACATTTCCACTTAATTTGCTTCATTTCTCTTTTTGTTCTTTGACAGCGAGAATGGAAATTGAAATTTCCAACAGAAATTAATTGCAATCTCAAATGTATGTCGATTAACCAGACGTTATGCAAAAGTTTTCTTTTGTTTGTATCGTCGTTGGCCTCATTGGCCAATAAACTTAAATTTTTGTGGTCTACCACCCTTGAGGTTATGTTACCTGGTGGCGTCGTGGCACACACAAAAACATAAAAGTTTTGATGACATTACAACAGCAGCAACAACCATAGCAACGCCTGGGGGCATCATGGCGTATGAATATTCACGTAAAACAAGTCATAAATCATACGTATCGTAGGCCACAATGTGATTGCTCTGGTGCGAGCAGTTTTTGTATTTTCGCCGCTTGCAGCCTCTATCACAGACAGTTTTTAGTGGTAGCCAGCTAATAAATGTCGAAGGAATTATTGTTTAATCCTGTTTTGCTGTATGGTGTTAAATCTTTTGAATGTTCAGGAGAACCACAAAAAACATGAACAAAAACATAACCTTGGTAACCACAGCTTTATCGTAAGAGAATTGAGGGGAAGAACGTTACAATACTGATTAACAATATTTTGAACCCCACACCAAATTAACTATTTTCAAACTCGTTTTGCCGGAAAATGTTTCAACCTATCTGAAAGTCCAAATTTATGCGTACTGGTCGAATTTATCAATTGATAGCAGAAATTACTGATATTCAAATAAAAACTATCAGCTTCTTATATCTGCCGAAAATAGAAAAATAGCAGATCTATATCTTTTGCAGAAGGACTTTCAATATCATAAGAGTAAGGACTGCTAATTTACTCCAAATATTCAGTATGAAAATTTGGTTGAATATTAAAAAAAGGAAACAACAAGGTTAACCAGTAAGGAAAGCTCAAAAATCTGACGAGGCCGACTATATGATACCCACACCACTATGCATATTTAGTAGAGTTCTCGTAAAATAAAGGTTTTTATTGGGCATTTCTGAGCTCTATGAGATATCTGGTAGAAAATATGATTATCTTTGAATGCATATTCCGAAAGTTGGAGATTTAAACACCAAATCGGGTAGAACATATATATGGGAGCAAATTCGAAATTCTTGCGATTTTTTAAATATATTTGACTTCTGTTGGGATTATTCAAAATGTTGACCCTAAATGAAGGAGGTTCCGATGGAATGGGCCAATATTCGTATCGTACCTAAATAAATATGATATAAAATTGCGAGATGCCAGGTTTGGTTATATCCTTCACTTTATATTAGATATGTTATAATATTTAGAAAATGTTAAAATGTGCGTGAGTTAACAGATCTAGTCTACCCAAATTGCCTCATATTTCGTATTCATAGTTCTCTGTAGGTACTACTGTCTGTGACAGGCAATTGACTATGCAGGTCCACGAATTCGAATAGCCTCCCAATATTCGGTACCTCCCAATATTCGGTATTTTGATGATTTTAGCCACACCAGAATCGATTCAAATTTCGTAATGTAAGTTCGTAATGAGTACTACAGCCTGTGACAGAAAATTAGGAATGCAGGTCAATGTCTTTGTACATATCGACACATCCCTAAAATCGGTATTTTGATGATCTTTGCAACATTATTCACCGAAATCATTTTATATTTCGTATTTGCAGTTCTAAACGGGTACTTTGGCCTTTGCCTATGCCGATGCAGATCTTAGTATAGTTCATATATATCGGCACCTCCCAATATTTGGTATTTTGTTGTTTTTGCGACATTTTTCACCGATTTTTTTTTAGTTTCCTATTGGAATATTGTAATGTCCTATGACAAAACATGCCTGTGCAGGTCCACGTATAGTCCTCAATATTGCGGTAACTCCCTATATGATTTTCAACAGCAATGTTTGTATGTGTGAAATTTGAAGAGAGTCTTATGCTTATTTCGCCTTTTCAAAATATTGAACCCTTTGTGGGGGAAGTGCCAGGGGAAAGCAGATCTTGTGTAAGTGGAAATATTGAGATGTGCCAAGAATGAATGGAATCGGATGTTAATTTCGTGTTTTATGAGGTTCGTGAATATGCAAAACTTTGACTCTATGTGGGGGAGGTACCAAAAAGAGTATACCAATATATTCCATCTTCATACAAGAACTGGGGTTAATGCAAATATTTGGATTTGTAAAGTTGGAGCAAAATTGGATTATTCTTTCTCTTTCTGTGCAGAAAATTATTTTCTTTGAAAATGTTAACATTTTGTTGGGGATTCGATATACCAAGTTTGGATCAAATCGGATACTCCCTTCGAGAATTATCATGTTCAAATTCCAGACAGCCAGAGAGATGGATGTACCAACGGACGGACGTATGGACGTACGAACGTGACGGATATCGCTAAATCGACTCCAAATGTCTTGAAACGGATTTGGTCCAAAGATACCCAGGGTCTAAAACCGTTATTTCGATGAGACACGTTTCAAATGATATATATATCAAATGATATATATAGACTCTCTAGTCATATGGCTGAGGGTATAAATACAAAATATGAAATAGGTGTTCAATTGTCCTCAAATTTCACACATCCCAACACTTTTATTAACACAAAATCGGGTGTGGAAATGGGATAAATAGGTCCAATTGTTCTGGTAACTTCCCCACAACGCGTCAGAATATGGAAGAGCCAATACCTTTCAGACTCGGTACACTTCAATATTTTTGTCAACAGAAGATCTTGTGTAAAGATGGAATATATCGGTCCACTGCTTCTGGTATCTCCCCCACAACGGGTCAAATTTTTGAATGTTTATATCTCTCATAAAATGCGAAATAAGAATGTGATTCTCATCAAATTTCACACATTTCAATATTTTTTGTCAACACAAGGAATGTCCTGATCTGTTAAATAACAAAACGCTTATAAAATGTGAAGTAAGCGCCTGATCGTCTGAAATTTTCACATATTCCAATATTTTTACTAACGAATGATACAAATCGGCTCATCACTTCTGGTACCTCCTCCACAAAGGATCACAATTTTTATATTTTTATTTTTCATATTTTCAACCAGAGAATGATGTAAATATGGAAATAGCGACCACTCCTTCTGTTCATTTCCCGCAAAAACTTTGATTAACAAATATAAACATAAAATTGGAAATTTTTTTTATATTCTTTAACCTCTGGAACCTCAGGCATATTTCCACATTTTACAAAAATAATCACATATTTCATAAAAAGGAAGTGGTGGTAGTCAAAATCAGACACGTTGTAATAATTATATTTGACTTAGGTCAAATACGAAATTAAAAAAAATTGGCACACTCCTCCAATAGAAGGTCAACGTTTTATTTATCCTAACGCATTGGTGGAAGTGTATACATCTGTCGGGAAAACCGACTGATACTTTCTAACTTGTGAATGAAGAACATTTTTGTCCTTGTCATCACTCTTCTAAAATGATGCTTTGTTGGAGACTTTTGCACAATCTAAGGCCAAGTACTGCTTTAACCCTAAAATGAGTATTTAATGCATTTGAAATCCTGGCGTTTATGTAAGATTGAGACTCCTGATGTCATCTAGGATCTATAGTCGATTTTCATGACAAATAATGTTGTAAAATATTTCGACTAACTTCACATTTTAGATATAGCTCTTAACCATATTTTGAAAAAAAAAAAAAAAAAAACAAGTAAAACAGTTATAAGTTCCGTCGAGCTGAACTTTGAATACCCTCCACCATTTGGTACAAATTTGGCAATTTTCCGTCTTAGCCAGTACAATATTCAAATGCGAAACTAGAAAAAAATCGGTGAGTAATGTCGCTAAAATATTCAAAGTACCGAATATCGGAAGGGACCGTTATATTGGGGATATACGAAACAATTCCGGTGAATAATGTAGCTTAAGTCACCAAAATACCGAAAATAGGGAGGTACCATTATATGGGGGCTATACCAAAACGTGGACCTACAGGACCCATTATCAATACCAAAAGTCCTGCCGACATAATGTACATTTGAGCAAAATTTTATCAACCTTATTCATTTCGTCGGTAAGCTAGAACGACAGACGGATAGACGGACGGATGGCAATGCTGATGAGTATAAGGTTCCAAGGAATCTCTATCCAAAAATCTCAAAAACATGTGGAGGAGAAAGGAACGTTCTCCCTTCATGTACCTTACATAACGATGAAAACTTTCGTTACGCCAATACACGTGTCTTTTCTTCTAAGCTTTACTTTCATAATCTACAGGAGTTTTCCTATAATTGCAGGAAAAATTTTATTTTGTTGCATAGTGTCTTTCAACGATTTGGCGTATGTTTTTTATATATTTTTTTCGAATAGATTCAATTGCGTTTTATATTGTCTCATAAAAATGGAAAAGTCCCTAAAAATATTTCCTTTTTCTCTTTTCTTCTCCCTTTTTTTTATTGTCACCAAAACTAAAAGATTGATTGATTTATTCTCACATAAAAAGACGTATGTAAATAAAGTTTGCTACGCCTTTTCCTAACGTTTTGTACCGACAAGTATTGTAAAGGAAACCCCTTTCACAGATTCTTATTTACTAACTTCTCTTCAAACAATTCAATGGGGAGAATATACACACATAAAAGTCTCCCCCTCGCCATGGTTGCAAAACTCTTTTCTCCCATTAAACAGAATTGCAAATGAAACGAAAAGCATACTTTTAGGGGCTCAAATATATTTATTTCATTATGACTGAACGAATGGAAGAAAAGAAAACGCCGTTTGCATGGCAAATTATCAAATGCACTAAAATGTGTTCTCCCCAGGCATAAATGTTAGATGAACGGCAACAGATTTTATTAACAGGCCCACAGACGCTCTTACCATTGTCATTATGGCAGTCATTTAACTCTCTGCAGCTAAATATCAGCCACTTTATCTTTCACCAACCACGGGCGAATGCGAACAAGTGTGTTTGTTGTTCGGCCCTGCCGTAAATGAAAAATGTTGCGAATGTTCTTCAAATATAATATTAGTTTTGTTGTGTTCTGTTACTTTTTCTGTTTTCTTGTTTGCCATTTCATTTGGCATAAAATAAGAATGCGGAAGGCAACACACAGACACACGCACTCACACATCGGAAGACTGGGCAAATATGTACGTATGTAGAATGTATGCGTAAATAATTTATGATACACAGATTGTTTTGTGGCAGAGAATATTTCAAAAACGAAACAAGAAACAAAAATAAAAACGAAAAAAAAAACTCAAAAAAAAAGAACAACAACTGAGTACTGCTGCCATTGTAAATTTGTGCAAATGAAAAATGTTGTTTTTCCACTGGGCAAAATGAAAAGTAATGAAATGCGGCGAACGTATGTTTCGCACTCGATAGGGGCGTATGTTTCGAATATGTATATTTTTATTAAAATTATGTTAGAATTTTCATATTTGTGATTTTCAACACCACTCGATGTTCGAGCAAAGAGGCCGTTAATGGGTGTGTGGAAAAATTGCACGCAGCTCCTTTTTAAATTCCTTTGAATTTCGAAAAAAATTGTAACGCCAATGCATCACAAATGGGCGATTTTAATACCCTCAGCAATATGGCTACAGAGGAATAGATCATTTGAAATGGCCAAAACGGGCCTCATAACGGTTTTAGACCCTTTTAGTCCCTTTGGATCAAACGCGTTTCAGGACATTTGAAGTCGATCTAGAGGTATCCGTCTGGCTGGTACTCACGATAACTCTCGAATCGAGTATCCGATTTGGTCTTAACATGGTACATCGTAATATTAATATCAAACTTAGATCGAGTTCGTAGATGGGCAATATCGGTCCGCTCCTTCTGTTACCTTCCCTACAAAAATTCGGAATTTTCAAAAAATTTCAGAAGAATTTTACTTCAAAAAATAGAACGGATAATCCGATTTTGCTCTAAATTTGAAAATTCAAATATTATCATCAGTGCTAGGTCAAGTAAGACAATGGACAATATCGGTACACTCCATGAAGTACCTCCCCACAAAAAATCCATGCTTTGAATGGTTATATCTCTTATAAAATTCGATACAAACGTTCGATTGTCTTCGATATACACACATCCAAATATTTTTAATAAACCAAGATCTGGTTTGAAAATGGGATATATCGGTCCACTCCTTATACTGCCTCCCCCCACAAAATGTCAAAATTTTGAATACCTATAAAGCTCACAAAACGCGAAATTAACTTCCGATTCCATTCAGACATAGTACATCTGAATATATTCATTTATAACAGTTCTGTCACAAAGATGATAGAGATAGGACCATTCTTACTTATATATAGTCCCCACAGAGGGTCCAAATTTTGAATAACCAAAACGAATATAAAACCTGAAATAAGCATACGGTTCTCTTCGTATTTCACATATCCCATTATTTCTACTAACACGAGATCTGCTGAGAACATGGGATGTATCAGCGCACCCCTTCTTGTACCTTTCCCACAAAGGCCTCAAAATTTTGCAAAACAAAACGGTCATAAAAGACAAATTAAGAATCCAACACCCTCTTCAAATTTCACACATCCAAACATTTTTGCTAACAGCAGATCTGTTCTGAAGATGATATACAGGGTGAGATAAAAAAAACTGTAACAAAGTAAAACGCCATAATTTTTACATTTTTCAAAAAAAATTATTGAATGAAAGCAAGAAATGTAGGAAATAGCATCAAATTTTAGAATAAGTTTAGATTTGTTCGAATTGGTCACCTTTGGCATGAATTATGGCCTTCAAACGGCCAATGAAACCGTCACACGCTGCCCGAATGTTGCTCTGCGGTATTTTGGCTCATTCCCGGCGAAGCGCTTGCTTAAGGTGATCGACACTTTGGTATTTTATAGTGCCAACCTTGCTTTCCAAATACTCCAGACATAATAGCCCAAGGGATTGGTATCCGGAGATTTTGGTTGCCATTGTGTGCTGGAAATGAAGCGAGTAACCTTATTTTGTAACCATACTTGGGTGGCGCGTGCTGAGTGCGATGTGGCTGAGTCCTGTTGGAATGTCCAAGGTCCACGGCCAAAATGTTTGCTTGCTCAAGGCTTTAATAGACCCTCCAGAATATTTTCGCGATAATATTCGCCATTTAATCTGATGCCACAGTCGACTAATACGAGCGGAGAGCGACCATAAGCCCTAATGGCGGCCCAAAACCATCACCATGGCCGGCGCTTGAGTTCTGGTGGCCAACCGAAGGTGCACATTTTTAAGCTGACCTCTTTGGCAACTAAACACAATCATAATGTTTGTTTACTAACTGCTGGACAACGAATGTTCTCTCATCGGAGTCGGAGAAAACCAAATTCGGCAGTTCACCACATTCGGCCAAGCGAAGCAACTCTTTAGCTCTTTTGACTCCATTTTCATTCTGTTGCGGTGTAAATTCTTGCACTTTTTGGAATTCAATGGCTTTACCCCGAGCTCATTTCTCATTATTTGCCGAATGGAATATTGCGATATGTGCAGCTCACGAGCCATTTTTCGGCCACTGCGACCCGGGTTTCGATCCAGTCACTTCTGTACTTTTCCAACCATTTCTTCTGATGCTGCTGTTTTCTTCCGTCCACTTCCTTGACGTCGGGCTACACTACCAGTATCACGGTAACGAGCAATGGTACGAGACACAAAAGATTTATTCACATTTAAATCCTAGAGGCTCTAAAGATGGTCTCTTATGGTTTTCCAGCCAAATATAAGAAATCACACTATCACGCTTGAATTCCATCTCGAATAACTTTTTTTCTGGAAAATTCTCAACAAAATGCTTTTGTACGCTTGTAAACAATATAATGATCTGCTACTGGAATAATTTTAGCAGCTTTTGGCCGAGTGGCTTAGAAATGACAGCAGACTGAGTTGGTTGCAGTTTTTTTCATCTCACCCTGTATTATATATTTCACTAAGTTATGTTTGAATTTTTCTATTTGTGATTTTTAGCGCCACTCAATTTTCGGGCGAATATGCCGTTAATGGGTGTGTGGAAAAAGTGCATGTAGCTGCTCTTTAAGTTCCATTGAATTTCGAAAATGAACCTTGCAACGCCAATACATCACAAAAGAGGCAAATATCCTTCATGATGAAGAATATCAAACCCCGAAACAATTGCGACGAGTTTGGATATTCGACATTGATTTATTTAAATGTATTTATTTCTGAGGGACAATGCTTTCCACTTAGGACAGCAGCCAAACCAAATCAAACATTAGTTATACCCTCAGCCCTGGGACTACAGAGATTATATATCATTTTGTACGGCCAAAAAGGTCTCTATTCGAAATAATGGCTTTAGACCCTTCTGACCAAATCTGTTTCAGGACATTTGGAGTCGATCTAGGGGTGTCTGTCCGTTCATCGGTCCGTTTTTCTGTCTCTGTGGCTGGCTGGTGCGCAAGATAACTCTTTTCAATCATAAAGAATAACAAACCTTTGAATCAACAGGAGCCGGACTGGATTTTCGTGAGAGATTTAGTTAAATTTATTTATTTTTGAGGATCAACGCTTCCCACTTTGAACCGAAGCTACCACAAAAATTGGGTTTATTCCAACGATGGACAAGGTAGCCTTTCCATACCAATTAAAAATCTAGTCGGAATCAATAATTTATTTTTAAATCTTCTGTGGTCCAAGACGAATAGTACTCCTGACCGGAATATTCCCTTCATCCAATGTTGTAAAAACATCATTACAAACTAAATCTTTCACGTTTCGTGTTCGAGGGCATAACAAAAGCGTTTAAACATCATCACCATTTTACTAAGTAGCTAAGAGAAATTGTTCCGGCAACCGCAAGGTCCACAACTACGTTACGTGCCAAGAATTCCAAAGGCGAAATCTTGCAGCCGAACATTATTAAATAATTATTTCGTTAACATTTATTAGAACAGCCACCATCAGCAACAATACCACAAACATCAACACCATCATCACCCCACCTTTGTTGTCAATGAAGCGTTGAGAAAACGAACCAGAGAGTAATCTCATTGCGGTCAGCGGTGCGTATGATTTATTGCTTTATTTTACTTTAAAATAATTGTTGGCCATACGCCATCGGGGTTTTGTTTGATGGTTTGCTATGCTAAGGCTAATGTCATTTGATGGTGGTTCGCCACCAGGTACAACCATAAACTGATGGCTAGCCGCAACAGAAACAAAGGTTCATTGGCCGACACGCAGAGATAAACTTTATAAATTAACTTAGCACTTCTTTCAAGAACAGCATCAGGTGATTTTCAAACTTTCTCCCGTTTTTTTAGGCTAATGGCAGAGGGGAGAAGGTAAAAATCATCTTGGCAATTTATATTCACACAAATACGAAGTTCTTTTTTACTTTTTCGATAGAAATTATAAAACTAATAATAAAATATGTCGTCATAAAAATATTGTCGTCAAGATTACTATAATTAAAGGAAATTACGCATTAATCTGATTAATCGGCACTGTCGTGTCATCCATTTGCCGGCTGTAATGAAAAATAAGATAAATTCGATATTCGATATTCGGGATTTTTATGATTTTAGCGACACTATTCACCGGAATTGTTTCAAATTTGGTATTTGAAGTTCATAATGGATACTACAGCCAAAGACAGAAAATTGTCTGGGCAGTCCACGTCTTCGTATAACCCCCATATAACGGTACCTCCCGATATTCGGGATTTTTATGGTTTTAGCGACACTATTCACCGGAATTGTTTCAAATTTTGCATATGAAGTTCGTAATGGATACTGCAGCCTATGACTGAAAATTGTCTGTGCAGGTCCACTTCTTTGTATAGCCCCCATATTAGGGTACCTCCCGATATTCGGTATTTTGATGATTTTAGCTACATCATTCACCGGATTTGTTTCAAATTTGGTATTTGAAGTTCGTAATGGATACTACAGCCTAAGAAAGAAAATTGTCTGTGCAGGTCCACGTCTTCATATAGGCCCCATATAAGTGTACCTCCCGATATTCGGGATTTTTATGATTTTAGCGACACTATTCACCGGAATTGTTTCAAATTTGGTATTTGAAGTTCACAATGAATATTACAGCCTAAGATAGAAAGTTGTCTGTGCAGGTTCACGTCTTCGTATAGCCCCATATAAGTGTACCTCCCGATATTCGGTATTTTGATGATTTTAGCGACATTATTCACCGGAATTGTTTCAAATTTGGTATTTGAAGTTCATAATGGATACTACAGCCAAAGACAGAAAATTGTCTCTGCAGGTTCACGTCTTCGTATAACCCCCAACGGTACCTCCCGATATTCAGTATTTTGATGATTTTAGCTTCAGTATTCACCGATTTTTTTTAAGTTTCGCATTTGAATATTGTAATGGCTTATGACAAAACTTACCTATGCAGGTCCATGTCGTCGTATAGACCCTAATGTAACAGCTACATTCGTTATTTTTAAGTTTTTAACGCCATTTTTAAAGAATTTTATTGTTTTCGTGAATTGCCAAATTCGTTCCAAATGGTGGAGAATATTCAAAGTTCGACCTGGCCGAACTTACAGCTCGTTTACTTGTTTTTATACCCTACACCACAAGGTGGTCAGGGTTTTATGTCTTTGTGCATTTGTTTGTAACAGGCAGAAGGAAACGAGATAGACCCATTGTTCCTTTTGATGATCTGCATAGAATCACATTTTGAATCGATTTATGCATGTCCGTCCTTCCGTCTGTCCGTCTGTCTGTCCGTCCGTCCGTCCGTCTGTCCGTCCGTCTGTCCATGTATTTTTGTAAACAAAGTACAGGTCGCATTTATTGCCCGATCCAGATGAAATTTTGCAAAGATCTTTTGTTTGGCCCAAGGACGAACCCTATTGAAATTGGAGATAATTGGTCAAAATTTAGATATAGCTCCCATATATATCTTCGTCCGATTTGCCTTTTATTGTGCACCAAACGTGTAATATCGGCCCGAATTGTATGAAATTTTGCATATACACAAAAATTAGGCCTGAAAATATGTATGCCAAATTTGATCGAAATCGGTTCAGATATAGCTATAGCTCCCATATATATTGTTCATCCGATTTGTTATTTTTGTCCACCGCCGCAGTAATATGCACTGTGCAACAACAATATTTGGAGAAATATATCAAATACAGCTCAGAAATACATTTGCTAAATTTTTTCGAGATCGGTTCAGATTTGGATATAGCTCCCATATATAACTTCGTCCGATTTACCTTTTATTGTGCCCCAAATGTCTAATATTTGTCCAAATGGGATGGAATTTGGCACTTACGACCGAATTGGGTCTAGAAGCTAGTATGTCAAATTTGGTGAAGATCGGTTCAGATATAGCTATAGCTTCCATATATATTATTCATCCGATTTGTTATATTTGTTGCCCACAACCGTAATATGCACTCCGTAACAACGATATTCAGGGAAATATATCAAATACAGCTCAGAAATATCTTTGCCAAATTTTATCGAGATCGGTTCAGATTTGGATATAGCTCCCATATATATCTTTATCCGATTTCATATTAATTGTGCACCAAATGCTTCGGCATATTTAGTCCTTTGAATTTTAAATTATAATTATAATCATAGAGTGTATGATTGCATTCTCTCATAAAAACTTTTAATTGTTATGCGGAGCTCTACTAAATTAGCAATGTGGTGTAGGGTATCATAAAGTCGGCCCCGCCCGTCTTTAAGACTTTCTTTACTGTTTTTTTTTTTTTTTTTATTTCGACGTTTTGTGGGGAATTACCAAAAGGAGTGGGACTATATTGCCCATTTTCGAAGTCTATCTAAATTTGATCAAAATATTACGATGTACCAAGTTTGGATCAAATCGGATACTCCTTCGAGAGTTATTATGCGCACCAGCCAGCCAGCCAGACCGTCGGACGAACAAACGGACATCGCTAGATCGACTCCATATGTCCTGAAACGGTTTTGGTTCAAAGAGACCTAGGTTCTGAAACCGTTATATCGATGAGGCACGTTTTGACCGTATCAAATGGTATATACTCTCTGTAGCCATATGGCTAAGGGGATAAAAATCGTGATTTAAGGAGTTTCCGCTCAACTATGGCCCATTTCTTAAAGTTCTTCTGTAGTAAAGTTGGTCACTTCGTACAATTTTATGGCCACAAAGCAAGAAATAAAACTTTAAAAGTACAAGAAACTTTAAAAAAACTTTAAAAGTACAAACCCTCCCGACCCCTAACTGTCTACAGGAAACTTGTCCCAATGTTTACAAAAAAAAAAAAAAAAAAACAACAACGCTTAACAAATCGGTTATCAGTAACATGTAAAGTTGTTAACATATTGTAAGCAGTTTACAGACAAATCACATATTTCCTAGAAGACTACGCTCAACGCTCATAAATTGAAGCGGAAAAAAACAAGAATCTTTAAAGATTTTATGAGGCTTAGTTTGGGAAAACAGTCTCCAGCCTCTCCACCCCCAGCCGCCTTCAACACATTGTCGTAACTTTGATTATGGCCAAGCTATGGGAGAATATAAAGCATAGTTGCTGAACTTTGTGGCCCCCACCCCGCAACCCTCTGGCTTGTTGTTTTCTTTGGAACTTTTGCTACCAGCCATTGTTGTTATTGGATGCTGTTTTGTTGCTTGGGAAATGCAAAAGTCAGACACACTTACATGGCAACCGGGCCAGAAAAAAGGGGGCCGATTCTAAACACACAGAGAGAGTGGAGAAGATTAAAATAAACGAACGACGAAATGACATCTTAGAAATTTACCCAGCGTTTGATGCGATTACAGAAATTCGCATAAAACAAAAGTGCCAAGGGACTGTGACGACGACGGCAACGGCAACGGCGAGGACGTCGACAAGACCCTAATAACAAAATTCGTTAAAAACAAGCAATGCAAAACATGGCAAAAAAAATAAGAAAAACAAAAAGCTTACATAGCTTTCTTTGGAGAACACCACCAACTGGAGTAGCTAAGAAAAATAGAATTTCCTTCTTTTTCTCCTTCGTTCTTCGTTCAGCTAAAACAAGGGGTCCCGATGATGATGCCGGCAAAGTCCTCAACATCAAATGGGGGGAAACAATGACTTTTCAACGCAGTGCCGTACAATTTGTCAAAATATCCCCTGAGTCACATTGAAGGCATCAACGGCCATGTTAGGAGCGTAACAATATTCCGGATCAATGTTTGTTTTGTTGTTGTTGCTGGTGGTGGTGGTGGCTCGTTTGCCGGTGTGCGTGTATTTAAGGTCCTTCTTTATATTAAAGCCTATTTATGGCTTAGTGTCTGTGTATTTACCCTCCTGTGTGTGTCGAAGTGTGTGTGTGAGTGTGTGGCATGTGTATTTGCATTTGATTGTAAACACATTCATCAAAAAACACAATCAGCAAAAAAAGGTCACCCTGCTATACAGGTGACTGGGATTTTGTGATAAGCATGAAAGATTAGCAGGAAGAGCACAAAAAAAAAAAAAAAACGCAAAATAGAACAGGTAGGATGTCTTGTGTCTGGCGTATTTGCATACCAACGGCTATTTTAAGGGAAAATAACAAGATATTCTTTTTTTCTGCAGTTAAGGAGTGGAGCAAACTGAATTTAAATTAGAAATCTTTGCCATGAGTGTTTTTTTTTTTTTTTCTGATGCAAACGAAATACCCGTGCCGGTTGAAGTGGTCATGTCAACAGTGAACGAAACCCTTTTGTCATTTGTATTTACATTTAATGCGTCACAGAAAATGGCAAACAAGGAAGCTTTTTTTAAAGGACCCTTAATACCGGAACCAGCTCCCTAAAATAGAAGGTAATTGTAATAGGTTCTGAAGAAATAAATTAAAGCAAATTTGGTGTTCACCACGGCAAGAAGAATGTATTTGTTTCTTAGGTCATGCATAGGTTAAGCAGTAAAGTAAGTGCTCACATCAGAAACTTTCGAGATAATTTTGGGTATCGCAAAAAAGAGTATTTTCTTTGCCATAGGCTGTAACTCATTGCGAAGTTCAAATACGAAATTTGAAAAAATATCCGTTCTATAATACCTTTAATATCATAAAAATACCGAATATTATGAGGTACAGTTATATAGTTAAAATATCTCCAAAATCATCAAAATTCCAAATATCGGAAGGTATTGTTATATGGTGGCTATATACGAAGACGGGGACCATGCATACGCAATCCTTTGTCAAAGGCTGTAGTACTCATTGCGAAGTTCAAATACGAAAATTGAAACAATTCCGTTCTATAATACCTTTAATATCATAAAAATACCGAATATTGGGAGGTACAGTTATATATAGGAGCTATACGAAGTTTGCACCTACATAAGTAATTTGTTGTTATAGGTTGTCGCACCTACTAAGATCTTCCAGATAACAACAGACAGACATATAGACGGACAGACAGGCGGACATCCTTTACCGTACGGTGGAAGTTCAATACAAAAAGTAAAATAGTATCAGCCTTCAGTTATGATAATTCAAACTGTTGACCCGTTATAGGGGAGGTTCCATAGCAGATGGCCAATATTGACCAATTCATATCTCACCTAATATTGATAAAAATATTATAACGTGCCAGATTTGGACTATATCGACTACTTCTTACACTTTATATGAGGTATGTGCATATTTTTGGAAAATGTGGAAATATGCCCAAGGTAACAGATATAGCGGACCTAAGAATTCTATTTTAATACCCTCCACCGTAGTATGGAGTAATACCTCGAAATATACATTTTAGACCTCACAAAGTATATATATTCTTGATCAGCATAAAATTCTATGTCGATTTAGCAATGTCCGTCTGTCTATCCGTCTGTGGAAATCACTCTAGCTTCCGAACGAATTGAAGTAGCTTGATAAAATTTTGCTCAAATGCGTATTATGTCTGCAGGACTTTTGGTATTGAAAATGGCCCATGTATGTCTTCGTATAGCCCCCATATAACGGTACCCCCCGATATTCGGTATTTTGATGATTTTAGCGACATTATTTACCGGAATGGTATTAAAATTGTATGTGTAGGTCCACGTCTTCGTATAGCCCCCATATAACGGTACCTCCCGATATTCCGAATTTTTATGATTTTAGCGACATTATTTACCGGAATTATTTCAAATTTTGTTATTGAAGTTCGTAATGGATATTACAGCCTATGACAGAAAATTGTCCGGACAGGTCCATTTATCATGGGGGTTATATTAGGTCCCTATATTCGGAATGTTGATGATTTTAGCTACATTATAAACAGATTTTTTTTCAAGTTTCGCATTTTAATATTGTAATAGCTTGTGACAAAAGTTGCCTATGCAGGTCCAAGTCGCCGTATAGTCCCTAATATACGACTACATTCAGTATTTTTAAGATTTAAACAGAATTTTTATGGATTTTATTTATTTTTTTTTTTTTTTTGAAAATTTTTAAATTTGTACCAAATGGTGGAGGGTATTCAAAGTTCGGCAGAACTTACATCTTTTTTACTTGTTCATTATATTATTGCTATTTATACCCTACACCACAAGGTTTTCAGGGTATTATGTCTTTGTGCATTTGTTTGTAACAGGCAAAAGGAAACGAGATAGACCCATAGTTCCTTTTGATGATCTGCATAGAATCACTTTCTGAGTTGATTTATGCATGTCAGTCCGTCCGTCCGTATGTCCATGTATTCTTGTGAACAAAATGCAGGATGCATTTATTATCCGATTGAGATGAAATTTTCCAAACAACATTTGTTTAGCCCAAGAACGAACCCTATTGTAATTGGAGATAATCGGTAAAAATTTAGATATAGCTCCCATATACATCTTCGTCCGATTTGCCTTTTATTGTGCACCAAACGTCTAATATTTTCCCAAATGGGATGGAGTTTGGCTCATACGACCAAATTGAGTCTAGAAGGTAGTATGCCATATTTGGTGAAGATCGGTTCAGATATAGCTATAGCTCCCATATATATTGTTCATCCGATTTGTTATTTTTGTCCTTCGCAGCCGTAATATGCACTCCGTAACAACAATATTTAGAGAAATATATCAAATACAGCTCAGAAAAACCTTTGCTAAATTTTATCGAGATCTGTTCTGTTTTGAATATAGCTCCAATATATAACTTCGTCCGATTTGCTTTTTATTGTGCACCAAACGTCGAATATTTGCCCAAATGGGATGGAATTTGGCACCTACAACCGAATTGAGTCTAGAAGGTTGTAAGCCAAATTTGGTGAAGATCGGTTCAGATATAGCTATAGCTCCCATCAGATACAACTATAGCTCCCATATATATTGTTCATCCGATTTGTTGTATTTGTTACCCACAGCCGTAATATGCACTCCGTAACAACGATATTCAGCGAAATATATCAAATACAGCTCAGAAATATATTTGCCAAATTTTATCGAGATCGGTTCAGATTTGGATATAGCTCTCATATATATCTATATCTGATTTCAAATTAATTTTGCACCAAATGGGGAATAAAAGTCCGAATTTAAAAGATACAAATGCTTAGGCATGTTCAGTACTTTGAACTTTAAATTATAATTATAATCATGGCGTGTATGATTGAATTTTCCCATAAAAACTTTTAATTGTTATGCGAAGCTCTACTAAATTAGCAAAATGCCGTAGGGTATCTTAAAGTCGACTCCACCCGACTTTAAGACTTTCTTTACTGGTTTTTATTCTCATTTCTATAAGTCCGCCATTATATTTGGCATTATTTTATTTCAATTTAAATACATATACATATCAACTTAAACATATTTCCACTACAACCTGAATTTTTCTAAATTTCAATTAAAAAAAATTCGAATTTTAAATGGAATATCCCAGATGTCAAATGGAATTTCTGGGAAAAACTTTCAGTTTTTGGTATAACTACAATACATATCTTCATACTTGCAATATTTTTATGTAGATCCCTTTTATGCTCTTTTGGGATTTTTTTTTAATACAGACTGTTAGCATCATTGTCACAAATTATAGTCTCAAAATTATGTGGACCTAGAAAATCAACCTAATTCCACATTTAATACCTTTGTGACGTTTTTTTTTTCTCCTCGAAAAATTTTCCTTTTTTTCAATATCATTATTAAATGCAAACATGAACGATCAAAGTCATCTAATTTCGCATATAAATCTAAGCAGCTTCTCTTTAAGCATTTGGCTTACAAGTTTCTATTCTTCTGTGTTTTTTTTTTTTTATCAACTTTTTGTCATCGTCACATCAAAGCCTGACATTTTTATCTAGCACTGAAAGTTGGCACAGCAATACAACAAGCAGCCAGGATTTATTTGCTCCATAAATATTAGTGTGATATATAAATGTGCTTAAATAAAACTACTACTACATAGACAGTGAAATGCACACATACACACAGATATTTGCAAGCATCAGAACTAGAAGGCATTTGATTTCTTCCACCCAAAACCCACACATGTGTCACTCGGGCACATTCATCCAGACAACCTCGTTTTTGAACTCTTTAGTTTTTTTTTGTGCAAATGATGGATGGTAATAACGTTTTTTTTTTTTTTTGCTTTTGTTTTTGGTTTGTTTGGCTCAAAACTTTTGAAGTTATTTTGGAAACATTGTGGAGGTTTTCGGAAACCAAGCAGAAAAGAAAAAATTAAATAAAACCATACCCATTTAATTTTTCAATACTTAAATCATGTTTATACAAAAATATAAAGCTTCAACATCCAGTGTTAATTTACTGCACTCAATGGGACTTTGGTCTCGAGACAAAGCTAAGGCGAAAGGCTCTATTTATTATTCACTAAAATTATGTGTTGAGTATTTGAGTGTTATTACTTATATCCCATCGATTACCACAGTACTTAGTAGTACATAAAGAGAAAAAAAAATTTTTGGGGGATTTCTCACACTCTAACGCTTTTCTTCTCTGAAAGCTAATTTCCTGCAATATTATAAAAAATTTAGATCGCGTAAAAATTTTCGTCAAAAATTATCCACGCATTTTTACCACCATTTACATGAAAGGTAAGGATTCCAAGAAATCGAAATCCGAAACTTTCAAAAGGGGAGAAATTCTCCATATACTTCTGTTGCTTTGCAATGAAAACGTTGAATATGCCGATACAGGTCTCTTTTATTTTAAGCCTTGCTTTCATATTCTGGTGCTTTTATACCATCCAACATAGTATGGAGGGTATATTAAGATTGTCATTCCGTTTGTAACACCTCGAAATATACATTTTAGACCCACAAAGTATATATATTCTTGATCAGCATAAAATTCTATGTCGATTTAGCAATGCCCGTCCGTCTGCCCGTCAGTCTAAACAAATTAAGATAGGAAGCTAAAATTTTGCACAGATCTCCCTTTTGTCTGCAGGCAGGTCAAGTTCGAAGATGGGCTATATCGGTCCACGATATCGTATAGCCCCCATATAACGGTACCTCCGATATTCGGTATTTTGATGATTTTAACCACATTTTTCAATGCAATTGTCTGAAAATCAACACAAGTAGTTCCTAGCGGGTACTTTATACCACGGCAGAGATAATTATCTATATAGGTCCACAATATGTCGATTTAGCGATGTCCGTTCGTCTGTCCATCTGTGGAAATCACTCTAGCTTCCGAACGAAATGAAGTAGGTTGATAAAATTTTACTCAAATGTGTATTATATCTGCAGGACTTTTGGTATTGAAAATGGGCCATGTAGGTTCACGTCTTCATGTAGCCGCCATATAACGGTACCTCCCGATATTCGGTATTTTGATGAATTTAGCGACATTATTTACCGGAATTGTTTCAAATTTGGTATTTGAAGTTCGTAATAGATACTTCGGCTTAAGACAGAAAATGGGCCATGTAGGTCCACATCTTCGTATAGCCCCCATATAACGGTACCCCCGATATTCGGTATTTTGATGATTTTAGCGACATTATTTACCGGAATCATTTCAAATTTTGTATTTGAAGTTCGCAATGGATACTACAACGTATACCAGAACATTGTCTGTGCAGCTCCACGTTTTATAACCCCCATGGTACCTCCTATATTTTGATGATTTTAGCTACATTATAAACAGATTTTTTTTTCAAGTTTCGCATTTGAATATTGTAATAGCTTGTGACAAAGTTGCTTATGCAGGTCCACGTCGTCGTATGGACCTAATATACTTCTATATTCGGAGTTTTTAAGATTTTAACAGAATTTTTTTTCGGATTTTATTTTTTTGGAAATTGCCAAATTTGTACCAAAGTTCGGCACGGCCGAACTTACAGTTTTTTTACTTGTTTCTTTTTCTGTAATTATTAAAAACATTGAATTTTGTTGTTCAGTGTAATATTCGAATAAGAATTAAGTTAAGTACTAAGTTTGGTACAATTTGGTTTTAGGTGAACTAATAGAGCTGGTATTCTGAAATTTGAAATTAACATTACAGACGAAGTGTTGGGTTATAATATGGAGGAAGTTTTCGAAATTTGTACCTATGTGCACGAAAAAATCGATTACTATTGCATTGTAGGACAGAGGTATGTAGGTTGTTTTGGATATTCGTATTTATGCTCACTAAACGGTGCTAAATTTGGAACAATTTAAATTATGAGAGAGCCCGTAGAGTTGGGATCCTCAAACTTGGAAATAAGATTTATGTTGGATTATATAATACAGATAGCTGCTGAAATTTGTACTTATGTGTACTAAATTGAATTAAATTTGGTACAATTTGGATTTGGGTGTACCATTTGAGCTGCTATTCTGAAATTTGGACGTCATATTTCAATGGGATTGTATGATTGAGGTATGGAGGTAGTTCTGAACAGTTTGAGTGTAGGCTTGGGGTATGTTGGAAGTTTTGAAAATTCGTACTTATACGCGGTGTAAGTTCTTGCACTTTTTGGAATTTCAATGGTAAAGCCATTGATGGGCCATTTTTCAATATTTGCCGAATGGAATATTGCGATATGTTCAGTTGATGGCCATTTTTCGGCCACTGTGATGCGAGTTTTGATCAAGTACTTTTGAACCATTTCTGCTGATGTTGCCGTTTTCTTCCGACCACTTCCTAGACGTCGGGCTACGCTACCAGTATACCGGTAACGAACATTTAAATGCTGGTGTGCTCTAACGATAGCTACTTGTGGTTTTCCAGACAAATATAAAAAAATAAGACCATTACGCTTGAATTCTATGACGAATAAATTTTTTTCTGGAAAATTCTCACCAAAATACTTTTGTACGCTTGTAAACAATATAATGAGCAGTCACTGACATAATTTTAACAGCTGTCGGACGAGTGGCTTAGAAATGACAGCAGTCTGAAATTGGTTGCAGTTTTTTCATCTCACCCTGTATTACGCATGTGATGTACTTAAAATCGCAAATCATATCATGAAGCATATACACGGGAGCTATAGCTAAATCTGAACCGATTTTCTCCAAATTTAAAGTACTTTCTACTAGGCTGAATTCGGTTGGATGTGTCAAAATTCAGGTCAATTGGACCAATATTGGTCATACGTTGCACAATTACCCAAAATCGGTTGAAGGTATATATTGGAGCTACATCTAAATTTGAACCGATTCTCTCCAATTTCAATAGGGTTCGTCATTGGGCCAAACAGATATTGTTTGAAAATTTTCATTTCAATCGGATGATAAATGCGACCTGCACCTCTTCGCAAAATAAATGGACAGACGGGCTGACATGCATAAATCGACTCAGAAAGTGATTATATGAAGATCTTCAAATCTTTGTGCATTTGTTTGTAACATGGAGAAGGAAGCGAGATAGACCCACAGTTAGGGTGGGAATATATAAAGCGCTTATTTGGAAATGAACAAAGGAGCCTAGGGCCAAAATCGAACTAAATCAACCTAAAACTCCTTTGTTCCTCTACGAAGAAGCCAGCCGATGACTTAAGCCAGCCAAATATGAGCTTAATGTATTCCCACCCTAACTGTGGGTCTATCTCGCTTCCTTCTCCATGTCGTCGTATAAGCATTCGGTATTTTTAAGATTTTAACTGAATTTTTAACGGATTTTATTTATTTTTTTTTTTTTTGGAAATTGCCAAATTTGTACCAAATGGTGGAGGGTATTAAAAGTTCGGCCCGGCCGAACCTTCAGCTTTTTTACTTGTTTTAAATTATATTGACTGAAAGCAAAAAATGTCGGAAATAAGCGTCAAATTTTAGAATAAGTTCAGATTTGTTCGAATTGGTCACCTTATGGCCTTCAAAATGTCAAATGAAACCGCTGCCGAATGTTGCTCTGCGGTATTTTGGCCCATTTTCGGCGAAGCGCTTACTTGAGGTGATCGACACTTTGGTGTTTTTTAGCGCCAACCTTGCTTTCCAATATACACAGATACAATATCTCGAGATTTTGGTGGCCATTGTGCGCTGGAAATGAAGCGAGGAACCACCAAGTGCGATGGTGCTGAGTCCTGTTGGAATGTCCAAGGTCGGCGGCCAAAATGTTTGCGTACCCTTCAGAATATTTTCGAGATAATATTCTGCCACGGTCGATTAATACGAACGGAGAGCGACCATCCTCGATTGATTTCTGGTGGCTAACCGACGGTGCACATTTTCAGCTCTTTGGCAAGTAAACACTGTCATTTTTATAGCCTCCACCATAGTATGGAGGATATATTAAGTTTGTCATTCCGTTTGTAACACCTCAAAATACATATTTTAGACCCCACAAAGTATATATATATATATATATATTCTTTATCAACATAAAATTCTATGTCGATTTAGCGATGTCCGTCCGTCTGTGGAAATCACTCTAGCTTCCGAACGAATTAAAGAATATTGATAAAATGTTACACAAATGTATATTATGTCTGCAGGACTTTTTATATTAAAAATGGGCCATATAGGTCCACGATTTGGTATAGCCCCTCTATAACGGTTCCTCTCGATATTCGGTATTTTGATGATATTTGAAGTTCGTAATGAAGCCTATGACTGAAAATTGTCTGCGCAGGTCCACGTCTTCGTATAGCCCCCATATAACTGTACCTCCCGATATTCGGTACTTTGTTGATTTTAGAGACGTTATTAAGCGGAATTCTTTCAAATTTGCTATTTGAAGTTCGTAATGAATACTACAGCCTATGACAGAAATTTGTCTGTGCAGGTCCACATATTGGGTATTTTTATGATTTTAGCGACATTACTCACCGGAATTGTTTCAAATTTGGTACTTGAAGTTCGAAATGGATACTACAGCCTATGACAGAAAATTATTTGTGCAGGTCCACGTTTTCATGTAGCCCCCATATAATGGCACCTCCCTATATTCGGTATTTTGATAATTTTAGCGACATTACTCGCCGGAGTAGTTTCAAATTTGGTATTTGAAGTTCGTAATAGATACTACAGCCTATGACAGAAAATTGTCTTGTTTTATTGTCCACGTTTTATAACTCCCATGGCACCTTCCTATATTCGGCATTTTGACGATTTTAACTACATTATAAGCATAATTATTTTTCAAGTTTCGCATTTGAATATTGTAAAAGCTTAGAACAAAATTTGCATATGCAAATTTTGTATAGAGCCTAATATACGGCTACATTCGGCATTCTTAAGATTTTAACAGAATTTTTAATGGATTTTAAGTTTTTGATATTTGCTAAATTTGTACCAAATGGTGGAGGCTATTCAAAGTTTGGCCCGGCCGAATATACAGCTTTTTTACTCGTTAAGAGTTAAATTAATAGAGGGTTAATATATTACAAGTGTTACATGGGAACTATTCCAAAACTTGGAGCTATCATCAACAATAACACTGAGGGTGCGTCCCCCATCATGTTTTGAAAATATCAATATTTTAGCCACTTTGTAGGGAAATTGGGCAACACTCTTAAAAAAAGTGAGCTAACCTTGCACAAATGTAGTCAGAAATGCCTTCCAATACATTTCGGGGGCCCAACAGACAAAATGTTAGACAATACAATAGTTCTTGCTAAACGTTTAACATTAAAGTTGGAATCTTCCAAAAAGAAAAATACAAAAAACCGAAAATCTTTAAGATCCTCAACGAATATTTCGGGCAACCAAACTTACAAACTTTATACCCAACTCATTCATTCACTTCCCCGTATTTGACTTTTCGACTGTGTGCAAAGCCACTTTATACATTTGGTTAAAACATTTTTCTGTTGACACAAGGACTTTGCCAAAAATGGAAAAAAAAATATCTGACACTTTTAATTGACACAAATTCTTAATTAACAAAATGAGTGGTGCTTGCGGAATGGTTGTCTGCTCAAAATAAAGAACATCAGCCAGACATCATCGTCATAGTCCTCGTCCTCATCACCATCATCATGGGGACAGATGCTCATTGTAGCCATCTCCTCTCGTTATGGTTACACTGAATTGACCTTACAAAGTGGCAAGGCGTCGGCACCATAACGGCAAATGATGACTTTCTCTGCACCCCACATCCCCTCCCACTCATCCTCCTTCGTTTGGTGATCCTTTTGGAGATGAAAAACAAACAACAAAGGGTTGAAAGAGCCATGACGAGAAGAACCCAAATGTAATATTTGTGAAGAGCATGATGAGAACGTTGCTGCTGCACCACCAGTTCACACGCCAATGTGGATATTAAATTCAATTTTGTGAATAAAGCTAAAATGCAATTTTTGCAAAACCAAAAAAAAGCCAACAACAAAAGCTGTTTGTGGCCTACTACAACAATTAAAGCAAATCATTGTAATTACAACTTTTGTGCGGAAGATTAGTATGCAAGTTGTCGGGGAGCACAACTAATTGCTATTGGCTAATGAATTAAATTATTTAGTCTCTTGCCTGCGCCATCTACTTATTTGAATGGGAAATTAGTGGTGTATTAATTAACAACATATATCAAATGATTAGCCGTGGGCAGAATATAGCCAAGTAACAGGTTATTAACGGCAAAGGCACTGCGCCCCACACATGTCAGTCAGTTAGATTTTTGGTTCTTCTTTTCGATCATTAGAAGTGGCCTAATAATTGATTATGTCTGGTGACATGTGTGGGAAAGTAGTAAATTTGGGAAAGGGGACCATTTGATACTTTAACAAGACAAAAAAAAAAAAAACAAACAAGACGGAAGGAATAACTTGGTTTACCGACATATAAGGGTGAGATAAAAAAACTGACAGTCCTGTTGGAATGTCCAAGGTCTGCGACCAAAATGTTTGCGTGCCCAAGGCTTTAATACACCCTCCAGAATATTTTCGCGATAATATTCGGCATTTATTCTGATACCACGGTCGACTAATACGAGCGGAGAGCGATCATCGGCTGTTATGACGGCAGGCACCATCACCATGGACGCAGCTTGAATTCTGGTGGCCAACCGAAGGTGCACATTTTCAGCTGATCTCTTTGGCAAGTAATCACGATCATTTTGTTTGTTTACACACTGCTGGACAACGAATATTTTCTCATCGGAAAAAAACAAATTCGGCAATTTACCACTTTCGGCCAAACGACGCTTTCAAATTTCTGTACTAAACCGCACTAATGGTTTCCAACACTCGAAATTTCAATACTAAACCTCTAAGTATCCATCAATTGGAATCCAACTTAGGAATTCATTCCCAGATTTGTGTAAGATATCAAATAGTGATTTCTACGACTTCTAGTAACACCCACCTAAAAACTAAAAAAAAAATTAAATAATTTTTACTTGTTATTAACAACAACTTTAATATAAAAAAAAAAAAAAAAAACAAGTAAAAACTATAAGTTCGACTGGGCCGAACTTTGAACACCCTCCACCATTTGGAATGAACTTGGTAATTAAAAAAAAATTAAATAAAATCCGTTAAAAATTCTGTTAAAATCTTAAAAAAATGAATATAGCCGTATATTACGGTCGTGAACCTGCATAGGCAACTTTTGTTCTAAGCTTTTACAAAATACCCAATATCGAGAGGTACCGTTATATGGGGGCTATACGAAGACGTTGACCTGCACAGACAATTTTCTGTCATAGCCTGTAGTATTCATTACGAACTTCAAATACCAAATTTGAAACAATTCCGGTAAATAATGTCGCTAAAATCATAAAAATACCGAATACGGGGGGTACCGTTATATGGGGGCTATACGAAGACGTGGACCTGCACAGACAATTTTCTATCATAGGCTGTAGTATCCACTATGAACATCAAATACCAAATTTGGAAGAATGTCTCTAAAATCAACAAAGTACCGAATATGGGGAGGTACTGTTATATGGGGGCTATACGAAGACGTGGACCTGCACAGACAACTTTCTGTCATAGGCTGTAGCATCCGTTACGAACTTCAAATACCACAATTTGAAACAATTCCGGTAAAAAGTTTCGCTAAAATCATCAAAACAACGAATATAGGGAGGTACCGTTATATGGGGGCTATACGAAGACGTGGACCTGCGCAGACAATTTTCTGTCATATGCTGTAGTATTCATTGCGAACTTCAAATACCAAAATTGAAACAATTCCGATAAATAATGTCCTTAAAATCATAAAAATACCGAATATCGGGAGCTACCGTTATATGGGGGCTATACCAAAACGATAATTTTTTTTTCGACAAATTTAGCACTTTTCCCGTATTGCCTGACAAATTTCGTCTTTTCTAGAATCGACGTTAAAGCATTTCTCTATGACATATTCGACTTCTAGTAAGGCCCACCTTAAAAAAATAAAAATTTTATTAAATCATGTTTACTTGTTACTAACAACAACTTTAATTTAAAAACCAAATAAAACTCCTCTTCTTTTCATTGGACACACTCTCCACTTAAATAGTTGTCAAAATACTCTGTCTCTTAATTCAAATTAGAAAAGAATTAAAAATTCACTTTAGCCGGAACGAACACATAAACATACACGCCCATCTCTGCATAACATAGCAATTATAAAAGTTTCCGGAAAGTCAGCACAAATACTGATACACACACTTTAACCTCTCTAAATGGATGTTTATTTTAAATTATATTTTCCTTCTTTCCTTGGGAGAAGATTAAAGAATTGTCCAGAAATAGCTAGTGGGTACATTGTAGATAAATGTTCATTCAAATAAATACTCATCAGATATACACATAAGCATGCATATAGACATCTATACAAATATGTTTATATAACCAACATTTATTTACTTGTGTGTGTGCGGTTATGGCCACATAAACACACATTTGTAATTTAAAGAATTGTTGCTTTCTGACATGGTTTTCTCAGTCAAAATTCACTTCTCATTTTGACAGACACAAAAAAAAAATAGAATATTATGAAAATTCAGTAGCAGTGGCATGGCATCAGCATCATCAAATAAATGGAAAATAATCAAAAACATATGCAGACACATAATAAGGATATGTGAATTTATGTGGCTATGTGCCTGTAGAATTGTTTTAAAAATATATATTTGCAAAACAGAAAACGAGGAGAAATAGAAGAAAACAAAATGCATTACAGCATGGTAGAATTATATAGCAATAAAGGAAATTTGTTGAGAAAACAGAAATGAGAACATTTAAGACAAAATTATTTAAAAAGTTAGAGTTAGTTATTATAAAAAGCATATGTGACTTTTAACAGTCTAAATGAATAGGTCAATATACCAAAACACGAAAATAATTCTTCAGTTTTAGGTTTCAAAACATTTATATAGAATTTAAATTTATTTAAAATTTTACAATATTTGTGAAATATACAACTATGGGCTTCCTTCGAATAAAACTAATGTTTAAAGTATATTTTTTACATTTTAGACAAAATGTAAATCCCATAAAAATGCTAAGATTTTCGAATTTCAGTACAAGATTTTTGCGCTGATTTTTTAATTTTTATACCCTACACCACATGTGGTAAGGGTATTTTTTTGTGAATTCGTAACATGGAGAAGGAAACGAGATAGACCCATAGCTACTTTTGTGGATCTTCATAGAATTCCTTATGCATGTAAGTCTGTCCATGTATTCTTGTGAACAAAATGCAGGTCGCATTTATTATCAGATTGAGATGAAATTTTTCAAACAATATTTGTTCGACACAAGGAAACTGGTGAGAATCGGTATAACTCCCATATACAGGGTTGCCCATATTCGACGGACCCATCTGGCAACGCCATAACATTTGACAGAGATGTCACATCGCTTAATGACATACCGCGTTTGAAGCGTCAGTCCAAGCATTTTTTTACCATGAACCAATACACGCCACGCGAACGCTCTGAAATAGTTGAAATTTACATTCAACAGAAGAAGTCAATTGTGAAAAAAAAAAAAATGTGAGAAGTGCGCCTTCTAAGAACACAATTAAGCGTTTATACGAAAAATTTTCAACTGGTAAGGCTCTCTAATCCGAAGAGGCTATATAAAAGTCGACCAAGGCGATCGGCCGAGAATATCGCTGCCGTACGACCCAGTGTTGAGAGGTCCCAAGAACATCCCAAAAACGCCGTTCTCAGCAGTTGGGCATGGCTCGGTCCACTTTACAACGGATTATTCGCATTTATTTGCATTTGTTCCCGTACAAAATTCAACTGACGCAAAGAATGTTGCCTGCGGACAAGCCTCGTCGATTGGGATGGGCCCAAAGGTCCGTCGAATATGGGCAACCCTGTATATCTTCAACCGATTTGGGGTTAATTGTACACCAAATGACAAACAGCAGTCCAACTGAACTGAATTTCGGAACATCCGACCGAATTCAGTCTAGAAACAAGTACATAAAAATGTTCATCCTATTTTGCGTCCAAGTCTCCCACATGCGTAATATGCACTCCACAAGTATGATATTTGGTACCATATACAGCCCAGAAATACCTCTGTCAAATTTTATGGAGATTGGATAAGATTTGGATATAGCTCCCGTATATATCTTTATCCGATATCAGAATTTTTGTGCACCAAATGGCTAAAATCAGCCCAAATGATCTGAATCATGGCAATTACGACTGAAATCATCCTAGAAACAATTAAATTTGGTGAAAATCGATTCAGATATAGCTATAGCTCCCATATCTATGTTTTAGCCGATTTGGGTTTTCAAGTCTCTTACATGCGTACTATGCACTCCACAACAGTAATATTTGATACCGGACATCAGATATAACTCGAAAATACCTCAGCCAAATTCTCTTGAGATCGGATCAGATTCTTATATGCCTTCGATATAGTTACAGTTTGTTATGTCTCGTACCATCGCTCGTTACCGTGATACTAGTTGTATAGCCTGACGACAAGGAAGTGGACGGAAGAAAATAGCAACATCACCAGAAATGGTTCGAAAAGTAAAGAAGCGACTTGATCGAATCCCGCGTCGCAGTGGTCGAAAAATGGCTCGTGAACTGAACATATCGCAATATTCCATTCGACAAATATTGAAAAATGAGCTCGAGGTAAAGCTATTGAAATTCCAAAAATTGCAAGAACTTACACCGCAACAGAAAGAAAATAGACTCAAAAGAGCTAAAGAGTTGATTCGCTTCGCCGAAAGTGGTGAACTGCCGAATATTGTTTTCTCCGATGAGAAAACATTGATTGTCCAGCAGTTTGTAAATAAACAAAATGAAAATGTGCACCTTCGGTTAGCCACCAGAACTCAAGCGCCGGCCATGGTGATGGTGTGGGCCGCCATAACAGTCGATATTTGCTCTCCGCTCGTATTAGTCGACCGTGGCATCCGATTAAATGCCGAATGTTATCGCGAAAATATTCTGGAGGATATATTGAAGCCTCGGGCACGCAAACATTTTTGCCGTAGACTTTGACCTTTTTTATTTCACCCTGTATATGAGTGACACAAATAAGTAAAAAATAAGGTAGGCCCGAAATTTTAATATCTTTCACCATTTGGAAGGAATTTGCAATTTTTCAAATAAAATAATGCCAAAATCATGAAAATGTCGAATATTGGCAGTTACCGTTATATTGGGGCCTATACGAAGACGTGGACATGCACAGACAATTTTCTACAACGGATTGTTGTACCCAAACTTCAAATACGAAATTTGAAACAATTCTGGTGAATAATGTCCCTAAAATCATTAAAATACCGTAAAGCCCTCATAGAAATACCGATAAAGGGGGGCTATACGAAGACGTGGACCTGGATGAGCAATTTTTTTCATATTTACTTTAAAATTGGAAAGAATAATGTCTCTAAAGTCATAAGAATACCGAATATAGGGAGACTACATGAAAATTGGACCTTCATAGGCATTTTTTTTCACAGATGCCGCTACCCATTAGGAACTACAAATATGAAGTTTGATACAATTCAGGTGAATACTGTCGTTTAATCATCAAAATTCCGAATATAGGGAGGTTCCGGTACATGGGGGCTATACCGAGACCTGGACCGGCATATGGAATTTTCTGTCATAGGCTGTAGTAGATCATTAGAAACCGCTAGTTAAAAATTTGAAACATGTCCGGTAAAAATTGTGTCACAAAATATTGGGACTATACCAAATTTTAGACCTATATTGATAGATTTATTCAAGGATGTTTCTTACATAATGGGAGCACATACTGCCACTTCCTGTAAAAAATTGAGCCCATTTCAGTTTAGCATATTTTCCATTTCATTTGTTGCTATTTCAATGCCCACACATTTCAAACTCACAACATTTACCACAACATGTTTGATATCAAATTACATTCATGCTGAAAGCCTTTATATGTACGTACTTACGTACATACATACATATCTTATGTATATGTCTTTATGCTGAGGTTATAAAAAATACAAAAGAACAACATTTAAGCTTCTCCAACGATGATTGAGTTAATGAAGTGAAATTCTTTTTATGTATTTATTGAAATATTGTTTTGCAATTCTCTCTTTTTTTATATTTCATATAAAATATAAATAAATAAATTATCATCAACAGAGTAAATATTCTGATGCACTCATCATGGTTGTTTCAAAACTATATTTGTTGCTTTGAAGTATTTTTCTTATGTGCACACATTCAATGAAAATTGTTTCCATTCAAATGTCATAAATTTTGAGTTTTTTGAAAGGAGAAGATAATATGTGAATGGCGCATGAGAAACACATTTTCACATATTTGAAAAGGTTTTGAGCAAAAATATTCGAGGGTGGGTTGGAAAATCTGAGTCAATATCATGAAAATTTATTAACCAAGTTTTAAAAATCTAAATATTCGTCTGATTGTTTTGGCGTTTACAATTTGAAATTTTATAAGCACGGGATTCAAATATCGTAGATATTTGGTAAAGATTTTGGAGGAATTCTTTAAATAACACTGTGGAACAAAAAAAAATAATCACGAGGAAAATTCAGCAGATTATGAAAGTAGAGTTCAAAACAGAAGACAGGTGTATCTGTGTTTTAAAAGTTTACATCGCAGAGTAGACTAAATGGAGGGGACAGAATCCCCCTCTTCAACATTTTTAGAAATTTTTGGATTAAGATTCCTCGAAATCCATGTGATTTAGGTATGTACAGGGTTGCCCATATTCGACGGACCTTTGGGCAATTTGACCCATTCCAATCGACGAGGCTTGTCCGCAGGCAAAATTCTTTGCGTCAATTGAATTTTGTACGGGAACAAATGCAAATCAATGCGAATAATCCGTTGTAAAGTGGACCGAGACATGCCCAACTGCTGAGAACGGCGTTTTTGGGATGTTCTTGGGACCTCTCAACACTGGCTCGTACGACAGCGATATTCTCGGCCGATCGCCTTGGTCGACTTTTATATGGCCTCTTCGGATTAGAAAGAGCATTACCAGTCGAAAAATTTTCGTATTAACGCTTAATGGTGTTCTTAGAAGGCGCACTTCTCACATTTTTTAATGTTTTAAAAGCACGTTGAGTTTTCACAATTGACTTCTTGTAAATTTCAACTATTTCAGAGCGCTCGCGTGGCGTGTATTGTTTGATGGTAAAAATCTGTTTGGACTGACGCTTCAAACGCGGTATATCATTAAGCGATGTGACATCTCTGTCAACAGTTATGGCGTTGCCAGATGGGTCCGTCGAATATGGGCAACCCTGTATAGTGTCTTTGGCAATATTGCAGATAAAAATACGATGACTATTTTGGTCTAAAATTGTAACCCTCGAGCGAGTCAAAAAGTGGTCCGTTCAGTAAATATGGTTAAAAACTCCCTATAAACGGGATCGTAGCAAGTCAAAATATTCCACAAAATTATTTGTTATAAAATTCTACTATAGATCCCAGAAGACGTCAAGGGTGTAAATCTTATATAAACGCGAGGAATTCATATACATTAAAAACACATTTTTGGGTTAAAACCGTACTTTGTGTGAGTTTGTGCACAAATCTCCAACAATTCATCATTTTAGAAGGATGATGTCAAAGACAAAAATATTCTCCATCAAATTCTACTATAAATCACCAAAGAAATCTCTTTTCCATTGTATGCCAAAATATTTTCGCATCAATGCTCCGAAAAAATGCGAAAGTATTTTTAATTTTTTTTTCATTTTTTCCCGGCCGTATTTCGATTCGACTCCAGAAAGTTTCATAAGATTTCGGTTTCGGTCTTCTCTCGATATATTATGCCTAAAGCGAAAATTTATGTTATTTTCAGGCATCAGATCGAAAAAAGTCCCGGGAAAAATTTGTCAAAAATGTTTAGAAAGATTTAGGGGATTTTATCGGTTTATTGATGTAAATATTTTTGTTTAATATTTTTCTGTGGTGACTTATAGTAAAATTTGATGAAGAATATTTTTGTTATTGACGCCATCCTTCTAAAATGACGATTTGTTGGAGATTTTTGCACAAACTCACCACAAAGGACGGTTTTTATCCTAAAATATCTCTTTAATATATAAAGGGTGAGATGAAAAAACTGCAACCAATTTCAGACTGCTGTCATTTCTAAGCCACTCGTCCGACAGCTGTTAAAATTATTCCAGTGACAACTCATTATATTGTTTACAAGCATACAAAAGCATTTTGGTAAGAATTTTTCCAGAAAAAAGTTATTCGTGATGGAATTAAAGCCTGATAGTGTGATTTATTTATATTTTGCTGGAAAACCACAAGTGGCTATCGTTAGAGCACTCCAGCATTTAAATGTGAATAAGTCTTTTGTGTCTCGTACCATCGCTCGTTACCGTGATACTGGTAGCGTAGCCCGACGGCAAGGAAGTGGACGCAAGAAAACAGCAACATCAGCAGAAATGGTTTGAAAAGTTAAGAAACGACTTGTTCGAAATCCGCGTCACAGTGGCCGAAAAATGGCTCGTGAGCTGAACATATCACAATATTCCATTCAGTAAAAATTGAAAAATGAGCTCGGGGTTAAGCCATTGAAATTCCAAAAAGTGCAAGAACTTAGGCCGCAAACCGAAAGAAAATAAACTCAAAAGAGCTAAAGAGTTGCTTTGCTTGGTCGGAAGTTGGGAACTGCCGAGTTTGGTTTTCTCCGTTGTCCAGCAGTTTGTAAACAACACAAACCAAAAAGGTACACCTTCGGTTGGCCACCAGAACTCAAGCGGCGGTCACGGTGATGGTGTGGGCCGCTATAACAGCCGATGGTCGCTCTCCGCTCGTATTAATCGACTGTTGCATCAGAATAAATGCCGAATATTATCGCGAAAATATTATAGATGGACCTTGGACATTCCAAAAGGACTCAGCACCATCACCCTCAGTATGCGCCACCCGAGAATGATTACAAAATGAGGTTCCTCGCTTCATTTCCAGCGCACAATGGCCACAAAAATCCGTTGGACTGTTGTGTCTGCAGTAGTTTGGAAAGCAAGGTTGACACTAAAAACTACCAAAGCGTCGATCACCTCAAGCAAGCGCTTCGCCGGGAATGAGCCAAAATACCACAGAGCAACATTCGGGCAGCTTGTGACGGTTTCATTGGCAGTTTGAAGGCCATATTTCGTGCCAAAGGTGATCAATTCGAACAAATCTAGACTTATTCTAAAGTTTGATGCTATTTCCGAAATTTTTTTGCTTTCATACAATAAAATTTAAAAAAAAAAATGTAAAAATTATGAATACCTGGCATTTATATAAGATTCAGGCCCTTCACGTCTTCTAAGATCTATAGTAGAATTTTATGGCAAATAATTTTGAGGAATATCTTAACTTGCTACGATCCCATTTAAAGGGAGTTTTTTTTAACAAAATTTTAAAAAAGGAACCAAAAAGACCCCTTTGGTTGAGTCGCTCGAGGGTTAAAATTTTCAGCCAAAATATTCTTCGTATTGATACCATAGACCACATAGTGGTAAGGGTATTATCTATTCGTAAGGGTATTAACTTTTCAGGATCTTCAAAGAATCACTTTCTGGGTTGATTTATGCCGGACAGTCCATCCATCTGTCCATGCAGGTCGCATTTATAATCCGATTGAGATGAAACTTTCCAACTGATATTTGTTTGGCCCAAGGACGGACCCTTTACATCAAATTGGATGTACTTGCTTCTAGTTAGTAAGATAATTCTATGTCGATTTAGCGATGTCCGACGGTCTATCCGTCTGTTCGTCTGTGGAAATCACTCTACCTTCCGAACGAAATCAAGTTGGTTGATAAAATTTTACTGAAATGTATATTATGTCTTGGTATAGTCCCCATATAATGGTACCTCCCTATTTTCGGTATTTTGGTGATTTAAGCGATATTATTCACCGGAATTTTTTTTCAAATTTGGTATTTGAAGTTCGTAATGAATGATACAGCCCAAGACAGAAAATTGTCTGTGAAGGTCCACGACTTCGAGTATCTCCCATATAACGGTACCTCCCGATATTTGGTACTTTGATGATTTTAGCTACATTATAAACAGATTTTTTTCAAGTTTCGCATTTGAATATTGTAATAGCTTATGACAAAAGTTGCTTATGCAGGTCCACGTCGTCGTATAGACCGTAATATACGACTACATTCGGTATTTTCAAGATTTTAACAGCATTTTTAACGGATTTTATTTTTATGAAAATTGCCAAATTTGTAGAAAACGGTGGAGGGCATTCAAAATTCGGCACGGCCGAACTTACAGTTTTTTTACTTGTTTAATATAATCCTTCTCTAATAGATATCATGCACTCTGCAGCACTGTTATTTGGTATAAAATATTAAAATGTCTCCGTCTAATTTAGTGAAAATCGATTCAAAATTGGATATCCTGTATCCCGTATATTAGTTCCCTCCGAAACCAAATTATAGCTGCCCTAAAGCCAAATCTTGATGGTTGGTATGACCTACTTCAAATAAATTCTTTTGTTACTTAATATGCCTGGTGCTGTAGGGTATCATATAGTCGGCCCCGTCCGACTTTTGACTTTTTCTTACTGGTTTAGCTCTACTTTCATAATCTGCTGGACTTTCGCCGTATTTATTGAAAAAAAAATGAAATTTGTCACTTAGTGTAATTGTCAATCCTTTCATAATGCATAAATATCGGTTGTTGACGAGTTGTAGGTAATCGTTAACTCTGATAAATAGTAGCCGGGTGCTGAAAAGTGAAAGGTTATTAGAAATAACAATGCTGGTTTTAATCGTATTTCAAATTACCAGACGGATTACTAACATGTCTTATTTTCCATATCACTGACATTGCAAATGAAGAAGCGTAACCGATACCCAGTCTACATCTAAGAAATTTCTCATCCATAGACAATATAACATTCCCATATTTAAAATGGAAACCATTAAAACATTCGTTTACGTTTCCCTTTCCCAATTTCAGATATGGAATCGAAAAATATTTGGATATTTGCAATTGTTTATTCAGCAATACTGCATTTTGCTTCATCTTCAACGCCCTGTAAGTATAGATCCAACACACACACACATACAAATACACCACAAGCCATTGTTGTATGCCACGCATGCACACACATATTGCGAAAAAATCATTTGTTTCTCTTTTTAATTGGTTGGTATTCATTATTTGTTGTTTGTTTGTGTGTGCGTGTCTTTTTTTTCAGTAAAACGTCCTCGAGCCGGAGATCCATTTGATACATTTCCGAAGAATTTTTGGCAAGAATTTTCATCGCCCTTCACCGACACCCCCGAGGATGAGGAGCTCGAAATAACCGAGACAACAACCCACGAACCATTCCCCTTCTTTGTCGATCCCTATACCACCGTGAATGTGAGCACCCAATTGGGCGCCAGAGTCTACCTGCATTGTCGAGTTAATGACTTACAGGGAAAAACAGTAAGTAATTGTTGAATTCTTTTAAACTTTTTACAGCTCACAGCCGTACGTGTGTATACGAGGTTAAACTATCACTTAAAAGCTTAATAGGCAAACTACAACAAAAGAAGAGCAGTGAAAGCAATTAAATTTCAGTTGTTTATCAAAAATTCTCTTAAATATTCTAAAGGTATTTCATAAGTAAAATAACAACATTTAAAGAATTTTTCGTAATTTTGTTCACTATGGAATATTTTCGGCATCGATAAAATTTTCCATGTGAGGATTGAATTGTTTTTGCTACAGTTCCCAATATATATTATTTGAATGGTGGTTTGAGCGAATTTCGGAAAAAAAAACAAGTAAGTTAGTATCGGTCGGTTTTGCCGACAGATGTATATACCCAGCTTTGTGTTATGAACATGACAGATTTGGACTATATCGACTTATGCTTGTACTTTATATGAGATATGTGCACATTTTCGGAAAATGGAAATATGCGACAGGTAACAGATATAGCGGACCGGAGTATTCCATTTTCAAACTTCATCTAATACAGATAAAATATATTGGTATGTGCAAAATTTGAAGGAAATCGAACATTCGTATCCAATTTTATGCGAAATCATAAATTCCGACAAATCACATATTCATATCAAAATACTGGTTAAGAGAAACATTTAATTGTAAAGAATCGCCGACTTGTTTCGCAAGTTATGACAGTTATAAGTTGACAGATGTATATAATATTCACAACAGATCTTGTGTTAGAAATAATGTCTGTATGTGGGAAATTTGAGGAGATGGATGGATGCATTTGGATGCTTTTTTCGATTTCCTTGAGCGTTTTGTTTTTAAAAATCTTGAACCCTATGTAGGGAAGTCCCAGGAAAATTGGACCTACCTCTAACATCTTTATAACTGATCTTGTGTTGAAGAAAATATTGAGTAGCTCCAAGTCTGAATAGAATCGGATGTAAATTTAGCAATTTACAAGCTTCATGGATACTAAAAATTTGGACCCTTTGTGGGGGAGGTACCAAAAGGAGTGGATCGATGTATTCCATCTTGGCACCGGACCTTGGGTTAATAAAATTATTGGGATATGTGAAATTTGAACACAATCGGTCTCTTACATCATCCAAGTCTGAATAAAATCGAATGTTAATTTTGCGTTTTATGAGCTTCATGGATATACCGATATACCCACTCTTCACACCAGATCTTGAGTTAGTAGAAATAATGGGACGTGTGTAATATGAAGAGAACCGGATGTTTATTTCGGATTCTTTGCTCGTTTTGATTATTCAAAACTTAGATCCTTTGTGTGGGAGGTACCAGAACGAATGGTCCGATCTCTACCATCTTATCATATAAAAGATCTTGCGTTAATAAAAACATTGAGACGTGCCAAGTCTGAATGGAATCGGATGTTAATTTAGTGTAAAAGAGTGGACCGATATTATCCATTTTTGCACCTGACCTAGAACTGACGTAAATATCAGGATTTGCAAAGGTGGAACAAAATCGGATTATCGATTCGACTAGGCACGTTTTGACCGTATCAAATGATATATAGCCTCTGTAACCATATGGCTGAGGGCATAAAAATCTACTTAGTTTTCGAAAGGTGTCCCTACATTTAGTTGATTATCCCACGTTTGGAGCTTAGCAGATAGTAGTTCTCTCGACATCCTCGGACAGTGTGAAGTGGTTAACGGTTTCGAAACGCCTTCGATAAGTCAGTGTTTACCACCACTGTGTGGATATGGCTTGCAATACACTTGTACTATATTGTGGACGGAATCCGTGTTGAAGGTCGGCAACATAGCTTTCTCCAATGAGTCTTAGCAGCTAATAAAAAAAGTGAAATCGACCAATTAAACTCGCTTTTGCTGGGATGCTTTACTGGCATCAGTAGCAGAAGAACTCGAACCATTTCCAGGTTTCGGGAACGATGTGATTTTCTATTAACTGCTTGAGGATTTTTGTCAGGTTCTCAAATCACTGCGTATTCAAGTGTTTCGACATTATCATTGAAATATACCATCCTAGTCCAAGCCTTTGGACTTTGTATTTCGAATGTATTTCGGATGATATTTTCAAAAGCGTGGTTGTAACACCTTATCGTAAAGAGATCTAACACAACTTAGTACTTTGCTTCGCCCCATCACTCTCAACAAACTGGGATTTGCCACCAGTATGTCGTTAAATGAGACTGAGGTCCTTTCATTCTTTTCCCAAATATTAGTCCAAGAGATAGGAAACTATATACAGATCTTCCTATCTCGCGAGCTGAGTCGATCTAGCTATGTATGTTCGTCCGTCCGGCTATTGAAGTTAAATTGTAATCACGCTACAGGTCGCAATTATGGCCCGATCCTCACAAAATAGAAGCTTATGGTTGTGGGAGATGAACGTAAAATATTTGGATGTTAAAATGGACGAAAAACAGCAAAAAATATATTTTGTAGTTGTTGAGGAGGTCCAATCGAAATTTTGCATGGGGCTAGAGTTTAGGGTTGGGCAGATGTCGACCAATTTGGATGGTCGTCGAATATTATTTAGAGGGTGAAATCGACTATAACTTTTACATAAAAAACAAGAAATTCTCCATTAAACCGCCAATATACTTAATTCGCGGAACTCACAAATACAGGGTGACATGAAACAAGTAAAAAAGCAGTAAGTTCGGCCGGGCCGAACTTTGAATACCCTCCACCATTTGGAACGAATTAGAAAATATTCAATAAAAATAACATCCATTGAAAATTCTGTTAAAATCTTTAAAATACCTAATATCGGAAGGTGCCGATATATGGGGGGATATACGCTATTGTGGAACTATATAGACAAATCTATTTCTGGGGGTAAAGTACTCACAAGGAACTCCTTGTGTGGATTTTCAGATAATTCCATCGGGAAATGTGGCTAAAATCATCAAAACCCCGAATATCGGGGGTACCGTTATATGGGGACTATACGATATCGTTAACCTATATAGAGAACTCTATGTCAGGGGGTAAAGTGCTCACAAAGAACGCCTTGTGTGGGATTTCATACAATTCCGTTGAAAAATGTGGCTGAAATCATCAAAATACCGAATATCAGAGAGTACCGTTATATGGGGGATATACGATATGGTGGACCTATACAGACAACTCTCTTTCAGGGAGTAAAGTACTCACAAAGAACTCCTTGTGTGGATTATCAGACAATTCCGTAGAAAAATGTGGGTAAAATCATCAAAATACCGAATATAGGGGAGTACTGTTATATGGGGGATATACGATATTGTGGACCGATATACCCTATCTTCGAACTTGACCTGCCTGCAGACAAAAGAGAGATCTATGCAAAATTTTAGCTTCCTATCTTAATTCGTTTAGACGGTAGCGTGATTACAACAGACGGACAGACGGACTGACAGTGCTAAATCGTCTTAGAATTTTACGCTGATCAAGAATATATATACTTTATACAAAAAACTGCAACCAACTTCTGACTGCTGCCATTTCTAAACCACTCGTGCGACAGCTGTTAAAATTATTCCAGTGACAGCTCATTATATTCTGTACAAGCGTACAAAGAAGTGTTAATTTTCCAGAAAAAAGTTTTTCGTGATGGAATTCAAGGGTGATAGTGTGATTTCTTTATATTTGGCTGGAAAACCACAATATGCAATATGCAGATAAAAATACGAAGAATAATTTGGTCTAGTAATTTTACCCTTCGAGCAAGTCAACAAAGGGGTTTTTTCCTTTTTTTAAACAGAGGCAAAAAATCCTTTCAAACGGGATCGTAGTGAGTCAAAATACTCCAGAAAATTAATTGTCATAAAATTCTACTATAGATTCTAGAAGACGTCAAGCGTGTAAATCTTACCTCTTCGTGTTAAACCGTACTTTGCGTGAGGTTTTGCAAAAATCACCAACAAATCACTTTGGTAATTTGACGTCAAAGATATAAATATTCTTCATCAAATTTTAGTATAAGTCACCAAAAAATAAAGAAATCTCTATTTCAATTGTATGCCAATGTATTTTTGCATCATTGTTCCGAAAACAAGTAAACAACATTAAGTTCGGCCGGGCCGATCATTTTATACCCTCCACCTTTTGATAAAAGAATCTTTTTTATATAAAAGTATCTGAATTCAAGCGTATTTCACTTTAAACATCATACACCCGGATGCCTTTTCAAAAAGGCATAAAGTGGGTGAGCCCGTTTTATGGGGGCCATACCAAAACGTAATCCTCTATAGACAATTTTATACTTCAAGGGTTGTCATCTACCAAATCTTCACAAATACCATATTTGAAACAACTTCCTGAGTAAATGTGTTTAGAATTATCAGGAAACCGAATATACTTGGCTATCGTTACATGAGCGCTATAGGAAAACGTGGACCTAAATATTCAATGTTCTGCCGCCAGAGCAAGAACTCATTACCAACTACAAATACCAATTTTTAGACAAATCCATTGGAAAATGTGACAAAAACCATCAAAATACTAAATATCCGGAGGTACCATTATGTTGGGTCTATACGAAAACGTGGACCTATATATACTATATTCCGCCACCGGAGCCAGAACTCATTATGACCTAAAAATACCAATTTTTAGACAAATCCGTGGGACAATGTGACAAAAATGATCAAATACAGAATATCGAGAGGTACGGTTATATGGCGGCTATACCAAAACGTGGACCTATAAATACAATATTTCGTCACAGGAGCTAGAACACATTATGATCTACAAATACCAATTTTTAAACAAATCCATGTGAAAATGTGGCGAAAATCACCAAAATACCGAATATCTGGAGGCCGTTGTTTGGGGGCTATACAAAAACGTGGACCCACGAACTATAACTCATTATGACCTACAGATACAATTTTTAGACAAATCCGTGCAAAAAGTTAAATATCATCAAAATACCAAATATCACGAGGTACTGTCTATGGGGTCTATACGTGGACGTATACCTTCAATGATTCTCCACACGAGCTAGAAACCATTATGACCTGCAAATACCAATTTTTAGACAAAAAACCTATACATGCAATGTTTCGCCTGTGAAACTAGAACCTATTATGACCTACAAAGACCAATTTTTAGACAAATCCGTGGGAAATGTGGCGAAAATCACTAAAATACCGAATAAAAATATATGGCGGCTACACCAAAACGTGGACCGATACATCTCATTTTCAATACCAACCATCCTAGACACGATACAAATTGTTCTGCCAAATTTTGAATGTCTACGTCAAATAATGTGGGTTGTATCGTGATTTCAACAGGCAGACGGAAATCGTTAAATCGACTTAGAATTTGATATTGATCATGAATATATTTACTTTAAGGGGTCCACGACGAATATCTTGGGATGCTACAAAAGTATATATATAATAAAAAGGGGCCAAAAAGACCTCTTGTTGAGCTAAAAAGTTGTCGACCAAAGTATTCCCTCTATTTTTGTTTAAAATTTCGTATTTTAATTTCGTATTTTAAGTTCCCATATAACGGTTTTAAGCGGTATTTTTCAAAGGAATTATTGAGTTTTGTTCTTTCTTTAATTTCTAAGAAAGTTTTTTACATATCTTAACTCTAATTGAATCTACGACCACTATTTCCTTTATTTACTGCTTACATCCGTTTGACCCAAATTTAATGTTAATTTCTTCCCCGCATAATGCCTTAAGGTATAAAAAACCATCAACCTATCAAATATATATTCAATATAGCAAAAAAAGCCCTAATTTACTTCAACAACATTCATAAATAGTTAAATAATCCATCATAGATGTTCTGCACAGACATAATTAATTCTCGAAGATAATTATAAAGGCAATAATTATGACCCACACCATGCCATTACGCAGGGTACAAGCTAAATTAATTGTAATCAAATAATTATCTTATGGGCAACTATTAGCAGCGTCTGATGTGCCAGGAAGAGAATGAGATAAAAATCCAAGTAAAGTGAGAGTTTGGCATCATAAAACTCACACACACACGCACACACCCTCATAGCATCATATGGTTGGTTACATGTCGTTGTAATCACTGCATAATTTCCGAGTCATTAAACAAACATGTATGTCAATGTTTGGGTAAACTTACTTCCATCTTGTACCCACCTCTTACCGTCCTCCTCCCCCACCCAAATTTTGATGAACACCAGCTACTACACAATAATTATCCTTTTTTGCCATGACACAAAAGTTTTCCAAAGTTGATAAATGACAAGTAGTTGTTAATGGTATTTTAATAATCGTCTCGAATCACAGCTGAGCAGGCCTTCGACTTGGCAGCTGTCAGACAGGTGGGATTCTGTTGGGTCATTGATTTGGGTCAGCTGTTGACTTTCACAAGAAGTGTGAAATGACAATTTTTAATTGTCTAAAATGCTGAGGCAACCTTTTGTCATATGTCCTTTTTTGGGGTTGGGGGAGGGCTATAGTAAAGGAAGGAGCTTTCAGTTTGGTTAAATATAATTCATATTTTTGAATCTCTATTGTCCATTTCTTAACGGACTAATATTACCAATATTGCTCATTTCGCAAATATGATATAACGATTACTACGTGCCAGATTTGGCCTTTATTTGTTACTTCCTTTACTTTATTTGAGTTATGTGATAATTTTTAGAAAATGTTAAAATGTACGTAAGTTACCAGACATAGTCAAGCGAAGTCCATTCCATTTTTATACCTCATCTTATACAGATAAAAATATTGGTATGGGCAAAATAACAAGATAATCGAACATTTATATCTTACTTTATGCGAAATCATAAATTCCATATTAATCTCGGGTCTAAAGAGAGTTGGAGGCATATTCGCTTTTTTGAGCGTTTTGTTTTTTTTTAACCTTGAACCCTATGTGAGGGTGGCACAAGAAATGGTCAGATCTCTACCATCTTTATAACAGACCTTGTGTTCATGGAAATATTAAGATGTACTAAGTCCGAATGGAATCGGATGTTAATTTCGCGCTTCATGAGCTTCATGTTTACTCAAAATGTTGACCCTTTTTGGGGGAGGTATCAGAAGAAGTGGACCAATATATTCCATCTTCACACCACACCTTGAGATAATAAAAATATTGTTATGTCTGTAGTTTGAAGAGAATCGGATGCTTATTTCGGATTTTATGATTGTTTTTAACCCTTTGTGGGTGAGGTACCAGAAGCATTTGACTGATATATCCCATCTGTTAGTGGAAATTATTGGATGTATGAAGTACGAAGACAGTCTTGTTTCGGATTTTTTTATCGTTTTGATTATTCGAAATGTTGAACCTATTGTGGGGAGGTACCAGAAATCTGAATGAAATCGGATGTTAATTTCAAGTTTCATATAGCTTCATCGATATTCAAAATCTTGACCTTTTATGGGAGAGCTACCAGAAGGAGTAAACCGATATATCCCATCTTTACACCATACCTTGGGTAAACAAAAATATTATGATGTGTGTAATTTGAAGACAATCGGACTCTAACATCGCATTTTATAAGAGTTATAATTAGTCAAAATCTAGACCCTTTGTGGGGAAGATACTTGATGGAGTGGAGCGATATTGTTCACTGATACAAATACTAGGATTTGGGCCACTCTATTATGAGAATATTGGGCCACTCTACTATGTATCTCATCCAATTGCGCACATCCCAATATTTCCATCAAGACAAAATCTGGTGTAAAGATGTGATATATCGGCCCACTCCTTTTGGTACATCCTCCACAAAGAGATCAAAAATTTGAACAGAAAGCTCAAAAAATCCGAAACTTTCTAAACTTCACAAATTATAATATTTTTACTAACCCCATATTAGGTGGGGAGATGTGAAATATCGGCTCTCTCCTTGTGGAATTTCCCCTGGTTTATTATACCCTCAGCCATATCAAATGATATATACCCTCTGTATATATCATTTGATACGGTCAAAACGTGCCTAGTCGAAATAACGGTTTTAGACCCTAGGTCTCTTTGGACCAAATCCGTTTCAGAACATTTGGAGTCGATCTAGGGATGTTCGTCCGTCCGTCTGTCTGGCTGGCTGGTGCGCACGATAACTCTCGAAGGGAGTATCCGATTTGAATCAAACTAAGTACATTGTAATAATTTTTTCAAACTTAGATCGAGTTCGGAGATGGACAATATCGGTCCACTGCTTCTGGTACCTCCCACACAAAATGTCAAAATTTTCAAAGAAAATAATTTATTGCACAGGAAGAGAAAGGATAATCCGATTTTGCTCGAACTTTGCGAATCCTAATATTTTCATCAGTGCTAGGCCAGGTGCGAAAATGGACAATATCGGTCCACTCCATTAAGTACATCTCCCACAAAGGGTCAAAATTTTGAATAATTACAACTCTTATAAAGTGTGATGTAAGAGTCCGATAGTCTTCAAATTTCACATATCCCAATAATTTTATTAGCCCAAGGCATGGTATGAAAATGGAATGTATCGGTCCACTCCTTCGGGTAATTCCCCCAAAAAAGGTCGAAATTAAAAAAAATATATATATTCTGTTCATTAAAAGAAGCAATAATCCGAGTTTGCTCAAACTTTGCAAATCCTAATATTTGCATCTGTTCTAGGTCAAGTAAGAAAATGGATAATATCGGTCCACTTCATCAAGTACATCGCCCATAAAGGGTCAAAATTTTAAATAATTACAAATCTTATAAAACGTGATGTAAGAGTCCGATTGTCTTCAAATTTCACATATCCTAATATTTTTATTAACCCAAGGTCTGGTGTTAAGAGGGAACACATCGGTCCACTATTTTTAGTACCTCCCCCACAAAAGGTCGAAATTTTCAAAAAATATATATAAAAAAATATATTTTTTGCACAGAAAGAGAAACGGTTACCCGATTTTGCTCTAACTTTGCAAATGCTAATATTTGCGTCAATTCTAGGTCAGGTGCTAAAATTGACAGTACCGGTCCACTCCATCAAGTACCTCCCCCGCAAAGGGTCAACATTTTGAATAATTATAACTCTTATAAAATGTGATGTAAGGATCCGAACGTCTTCAAATTTCACACCTTCCAATATTTTTATAAACCCAAGATCTGGTGTTAACATGGAATGTATCGGTCCACTCCTTCTGGTAACTCACCTACAAAGTGTCGAAATTTTGAATACCCATGAAGCTCATAAAACGCCAAATTAAGATCCGATTCCATTTAGACTTCAGGGTTCAAGATTTTTAAAAACAAAACGCTCAAATAAAGCGAAATAAGCATCCAACTCTCTTCAAATTTCTGCGAACCACAAAGGGTCACAATTTTCATTAATTTTTTCTGTCATAACTTTCGAAACAATTTAGCAATTTACTACTTTACTACTTGCTATGCTAAAATATTTATCCCAATAAGAAGCCTGATATGAATATGAAATTTATCGGAATTTATGATTTCGCATAAAATTGGACAAAAATATCCTTTCTTCTAATTTTATCCAATATTTCGCTCAATATTTTTTATTTTGTATCAGATGAAGTATAAAAATGGAATATTGCGGTAGACTCTATATGGTACATCACGCACATTTTAACATTTTCTAAGAATTATTACATATATCATATAAAGTGAAGGAGTGAGTCCATATAAGCCATACCAGTAACATTGGAATATTTATATCATATTTTTGGGTCCGATACGAAATGGACAATATTGGCCCATTCCTTCGGAACCGGCTCCATAGAGGGTCAAACGTTTGAATAATTGTAACCCTAGTCAAATATATTTCGATTATTTAATCGAACATAGGCTGAGGGTATGTATCTGTCGGCAATACCGACTTATACTTGTTAACTTGTTTTAAGAACATTTCATTATTTTGTAATGCCAAAGGTAATTTGATGACATTCATGTATCTATAAAATTTTCGCTGGGTCGGTCTTTGTTCTGACCCACACATTATCAATAGTGTGAGAACTAAAACTTATGCTCTCCTCCGGCCCTGGGGTTGGCTAGTTAACCCACCCAAACTAAAACCTTTCTTATTTGTTTATCTATAAACAGCAGTTGCGTTTCAATTTTTTCTCAAAATTAATTTCTTTCGCAAAGTTTTTCGTAAAAACTTTTTTTGTTAATAACTTGGCTAATTTCTGACTAATCCACTGTTCTCCCTCCCTAAATACCACCTTTAGCTTGGCTTAATTTTAGTTTCATCAACAAAAAAAAAAAATGTTGTTACTCTGGCACTGTTGGGAGAGAAAAAAGATTTACTCTGAAAAAATAAAAATGCAAAACGTTTCATGAAGTTAGTCATTCGGTGAGTCAGCCAGTTAGTCCATCTAAACAAATTGTTTTGGTTTTTCTAACTCTGCGTCAATTCTCCGAAGAACACTTCAAATTGAAATATTGTTCTACCTCAAAGAGGAAACAACTATTTGTGTGTGTGTATTTTTTTTTTTTTTTTTTGGAAAAAAATAAAAGCCATACGCAAATTTCCGGAAACCCAAAAAAAATAGAAGTAAGAATATGTGTGTATGTACACAAAGCTTGTCACATAGTCAAAAACACAAACTGGACTCAACAACTGACTGGGTGGCTGGCTGGCTAGGAGACTCGGACAAACATACACTCACACATACTCAATGTAACGTAACGTTCCTTTTTTGTTTACTTCGTTTTCGTGTGGTATGAGTAAATGTGTGCATGTGTTGATGCTACGTGTTCGGAATTGCTGACAGTTTCCATGTCAACGTGAGCGGAATACCTATAAATGTTCGCTATACCACATCACACCACACGCACACACACACACTCAAATGCACAGTAATCTGCATACACCACACATGTGACACTATTTACTACTTTTATTTCCTAGTATTCCCAACCTAAACGAATGTTGAGCAACCAGACCCCCGTCCCTTCCTGCCATTCCACATGTAACTCGCATTGTTGTCGCCCGTTTGCACATGGCAAAATAAAAACATAAGCTTTCATGATAGCGACGATGCTGTTGCTGATGATGAGGAGGATGATCAGCACTTGTGTACCGAAATTTATTGGAACAAATCAATGTTGTTGGTTGCAAAAGGACAACTTTTTTTGTTTCCGGTTTTAGTGCGTCTTTCCATTTAAGTGTTACACATGGCTGCCAATATTCCTGGGATAGTATGCTCGTACAATGGGAGATAAGGTACTAATTATAATTCTTTTGGTAGGTTTGCATGCAGTAAGAGTTATGGTTTCAAACTCACAACGAGATCTCATTTTGCTATCTGAGTGTGTCATCCTTGTAAAATATGAGTGGTGCACTGGAATTAAGGAGATATTGTAACCGCCTTTTCGCCTTTTTTACCAAAAAGTGACTTCATCGAAAAGCAGACTTTGTTGAATCAGCTAAAACTCGAATGTGAATGGGATTTATAGTAAAACTTTTGGATCAACCAAAGCTTAATATTTGCCTCTAGTTGGCAGACTTATTTTGTTACCTCAGTAGGTGAAAGTGAAATTCCATCGAAATGGATCTCAGGTAAATGACATGGGTGTGCTCAGTCTCCTTAAAATCTTGGCAAGGACTCAGAGAACGTTCCTTTTTTTCTTAGCCATTCATTTGGCCCTGCTCCAGGCTCTCACCACAAGCGTCCATAAGTCATACCTCGGGTGACATAAAGCGCAACTGCATTACGAGTAAGGATAATGGCTCTGAGTTGAGACCCCACAACAACAAAATTATGTCGACTCGAACCCCAAAAGTCACTGAAGTCAAGAACCAAGCGTGTGCCAGCCAATTCACCGGTAGTAGTTATATAAGCAGAAGAAACCCTAGCAATCAACGGCATGAACGCACAAATTACTAAAAACTCCCCAATACAAGAGAACATTTTTCAAATGCGGGAAGCAAATGCTAAGCAACCAAACATCAGCAGAGCAACAAATGCGAAACTTGAAAAAAATCGCTGAATAATGTATCGAAATTCATCAAAATATCGAACATAGGGAGGTACTATTATATGGGGGCTATACCACGTCATGAATAACGTCGCTAAAATCCTCAAACTACCGAAAACCTGGAGGTACTATTATATGGGGGTTATACGAAGACGAGGACCTGCACAGACAATTTTCTGTCATGGGCTGTAGTATCCATTACGAACTTCAAATGCCAAATTTGAAACAATTCCGGTAAATAATGTCGCTAAAATCATTAAAATACCGAATATCGGGAGGTACCGTTATATAGGGGCTATACGGAAACGTTGACCTGCACAGACAATTTTCTGTCTTTGGCTGTAGTATCTATTAAGAACTTAACTTAAGAACTTCAAATACCAAATTTGAAATAGTCCCGGTAAATAATGTCTCTAAAATCATCAAAATACCGAATATCGGGAGGTACCCTTATATGGGGGTTTTACCAAGACGTGGACGTGCACAGACATTTTTGTGTCATAGGCTGTAGTATTCATTACGAACTTTAAAAAACAAATTTGAAACAATTCCGGAGAAGAATGTCGCTAAATTCATCAAAATATCGAATATCTGGAGGTACCGTTATATTGGGGCTATACGAAGACGTGGACCTGCACAGGCAATTTTCTGTCATAGGCTCTAGTATCTATTGCGAACTTCAAACACCAAAATTGAAACAATTCCGGCAAATAGTGTCTCCAAAATCATCAAAATGCCGAATACCGGGAGGTACCTTGTATGAGGGCTATACGAAGAGGTGGACCTGGACTGGCAATTTTCTGTCTTTGGCTGTAGTATCCATTACGAACTTCAAATACCAAGTTTGAAACAATTCCAGTGAATATTGTCGCTAAAACCATCAAAATACCGAATATCGGGAGGTGACAAAGTTAATATTCCCTCCATAGTATGGTGGAGGGTTTAAAAAAAATCCGTTGAAAAATAAATAGGGGCTATTCATCACATCCATACATTTTTCATCTCACACATATATTTCTTATATTTCTCAACCCTACACCAACTGTAACCCTCATGTCAAAATTTCAAGGTCGTGGACACTTCACATTTCCAATGTAACTGGGCAATAAAGCGAAAGATGACACAAAATATTCTGCTAAGCCACTAAAATCTCGTCACAAACCACATTAATGTATTTGTATTGAGGTTTTATGTGTGGTCTGTATTCCAGCAACAACAAAAAAACCCAACCGCCACGCACATAAATCCCCCTCAACCACAATCCTTTGGTGATCGATTCCTAAACACGAAATCCATTACAAATAAAACAGTTAATCATTTCTCCCTTCCCCTAATCTGTAATGAGAAAAAAATTAGTTTTGTCGAATGGTGGTGAACCGACACCGAACATTCAATAAGCCGTTGGAACTTTCATGGCCAGAAAGAAAAAATAGTTCAATAGCCATTCAGCCAGCCAGCCCCCCATCGCATTGTAACCCTTCAAAGCTGAACCTTATTATAGCCGGCTAAACTGAACAGAAATTTCAACGAATAAATGAAAATAACTTTCCGCTACAGAAAACACACAAAGAGGTCCTCATGGGAAAATTGCCTTTGCCAAAATTTAATGTGGCTTTTATTGTTGAGTTTGTTGCGGTTCACTTCGGACCACTTTGACACGCATCACTTCATAAACTGAAGTAGATTTGAAAAGTTTGTTTTGTTCTCTGGCCCGCCCCAAATGTTTGTCTGTTTGCTTGTTTATTAAGTTGTTGATTTGCAGAAGAGAGTGTGTGTCTATGTGTGTATGCGTATAAGTGTAAGTGAGTGAGAGAGTGTGAGAGAGATGGAGCATTGCATTGTTTGTTGTTTGGCATGGATGTTTTCAGCAAATATTGACTGTGGTTAAAGACAGTTTGTACTAACAGCAACAAAATTTATTTTATGCTCACCGACAGAAGCCAGATATGTAAACGCATACCCACACGCACTCACTCTCACACACAGACACATACATGTAGACATATTGTGGCAAAATTTTGCAACAACAACAACAGAAAAGTTGTTATTGTCTTCACCTGAATGAAACCACAAACTATTTTTTCTGCAGATCTTTGCCACAATGAAAGAATACTTACAAAAAAAGTTTATAACGAAGTGTGTAAGTATGTATGTGTATATAAATGGAGATATATCCTGTATCTTGTAAATAGTGTGTTATTAGGTATGTAAAATATCTTTCAAATCTAGATATAATAAAATGATCTGATGGACTATATAGGGCTATAGGAAATTATAATTATATTTATAATTATAATTTTAATAATTACAATAATAATTATAATTATAATTATAATTAAAAGGACTATATATAATTATAATTATAATTAAAAGGACTATATATGCCGAAGCATTTGTATCTTCTAAATTCGGACTTGTATTGTCCATTTGGTGCACAATTAATTTGAAATCGGATAAATATATATATGGGAGCTATATCCAAATCGGAAACGATCTTGATGAAACTTGGCAAAGATATTTCTAAGCTGCATTTCATATATTTCCCTGAATATCGATGTTACGGAGTGCATATTACGGCTGTGAGTAACAAATATAACAAATCGGATGAACAGTATATATTGGAGCTATAGCTATATCTGAACCGATCTTCAACAAATTGGCATACTAGCTTCTAGACTCAATTCGGTCGTAAGTGCCAAATTTCATCCCATTTTGCAAATATTAAACTTTTGGTGCACAATCATAGGTAAATCGGACGAAGTTATATATGGGAGCTATATCCAAATCTGAACCGATCTCGATAAAATTTAGCAAATGTATTTCTGAGCTGAATTTGATATATTTCTCCAAATATTGCTGTTACAGAGTGCATATTACGGCTGCGGAGGACAAAAATAACAAATTGGATGAACAATATATATGGGAGCTATAGCTGAACCGATTTCGATCAATTTTGGCATACTTATTTTCAGGCCTAATTTGGTTGATATTACACGTTTGGTGCACAATAAAAGGGAAATCGGACGAAGATATATATGGGAGCTATATCTAAATTTTTACCGATTATCTCCAATTTCAATAGGGTTCGTCCTTGGGCCAAAAAAATGTTGTTTGGAAAATTTTATCTCAATCGGATAATAAATGCGACCTGCATTTTGTTCACAAGAATACATGGACAGACGGACGGACGGATAGACGGACTGACATGCATAAATCAACTCAGAAAGTGATTCTATGCAGATCCTCAAAAGTAACTATGGGTCTATCTCGTTTCCTTCTCCATGTTACAAACAAATGCACAAAGACATAATACCCTTACCACTATGTGGTGTAGGGTATAATAATACCCTTACCACTATATAAAAAGCAATAAGTTCGGCCGTGCCGAAATTTAAATACCACTTGGAACGAATTTGGTATACCGAATATAGGGAGGTACTGATATATGGGGCCTATGCGAAGACCTGGACCTGTATAGACAATTTTCTGTCACAGACTGTAGTTCCCATTACGAACTCTGAATACGTAATTGAAACTACACCGGTGAATGATGACACTAAAATCGACAATATACCAAATATTGGAAACTACCGTTATATGGCGGTTATATGAAGACGTGGACCTGCATAGACAATTTTCTGTTATAGGCTGAAGTATCGATTACGAACTTCAAATACCAAATTTGAAACAATTCCAGAGAATAATGTCATAAAATCATCAAAATACCGAATAACGGGAGGTGCCGTTATATGGAGGTTATATGAAAACGTGGACCTATATTTGCGAACATAACCTGCCTACTGGCAAAATAAACATGCGTGCAAAATTTTAGCATTCTATCTCAATTCGTTCGAAAGGTAGAATGATTTCAACAGACAGACGGACAGACAGACACACAGACAGACAGGCGGACATCGCTAAATCGACTTAGAACTTTACACTGATTACGAATATATACTATGTGGGTCCTGAGTATTTCGAGGAGTTGCAAGCGGAATGACAAGTTAATATACCTTCCATAGTATTGTGGAGGATATAAAAATATATATTCTTTATGGGGTCTATGACGAATATTTAGAGGTGTTACAAACTGAATGACAAACTATGGACAGAATACCTTCTGCAGGTCTTCTATGGATAGACAACCTTTTTTTTTCTTCTAGAGATAGAAGAACTTTTTTAGGTCTTCCATGGATCTTTAGGACTTCTATGGGTAGAAGACATTCAGGTAGTTCTAGTTCGAAGATCAGCTATATAGGTCAACGTTTTCGTATAGTCCCCATATAACGGTACTTCCCCATATTCGATATTTTAACGATTTTAGCCTGCGTTTACTTTGTATATCTCTCAATATTCGATGCTTTTTCCAACATAACATTGTGTATACAGGTCAACATTTTCTTATAGCTCCTATATAATTGAAACTCCTGATATTCAGTATTTTTACAAAAAATTTCAAACGGAATAATTCGAATACGGGTTCTTTCTCTTGTAGCAGAATATTTCCTACATAGCTCCAAGTTTTCCTATAGCCTTCCATAAAACAGTACCAGCACAAAATATTTAATTTGTTTTGGGAAAATGTCAAAGAAAAAACATTCTTGTCCAAATTTCACTATGAGTCTCTGCGCGAAATTTCAAGCGAATTTGTTCTTTTAACATGGAAGAGGTTGAATAGAAATCTTGTATATCTATTTTCATATCCCCCACCATAGTATGGAGGGTATATTAAGTTTGTCATTCCGTTTGTAACACCTCGAAATATACATTTTAGGCTCCACAAAGTATATATATTCTTGATCAGCATAAAATTCTATGTCGATTTAGCGATGTCCGCCCGTCTGTGTAAATCACTCTAGCCCTCGAACGAAAGAAGAAGGTCGATACAATTTTTCTGAAATATATATTATGTCTGCAGGACTTTTGGCATTGAAAATGGGTCATGTAGGCTCACGTTCTGGTATAGCCCCCATATAATGATACCTCCCTATATTCGGTATTTTGATGCTTTTTCAATAATTTTTCACCGAAATTGTTTCAAATTTCGTATTTACAGTTCATAACGGATACTACAGACTGTAAAAGAAAATTGCCTTTGCAGGTGTAGGTCTTCGTATAGCCTTCATATAACGGTACCTTCCTATATTCTGCATTTTGATAATTCCAACGACATTATTCACCGGATTTTTTATCAAATTTTTGTATTTTTAAGTTCCTAATAGGTTCAGCAGTCTATAACAAAAATTGTTTTTGCATGTCTTCGTATAGCCCTCATATATCGGAAATTCCCTATATTCGGTATTTTGAAGATTTTAGGTATAACATTCACCGGAATTGTTTCAAATTTCGTATTTGTAGTTCGTAATAGGTATTACAGTCTGTGGCTGAAAATTGTCTGTGCAGGTCCACTTCTTCGTATAGCCCCCATATATACGGTGGCTCCAGATATTCGGTTCTTTATTGATTTTAGAACATTATTCTTTCAAATTTGGTATTTGAAGTTTGAAATGAAAACTACAGCCTATGACAGAAAATTGTCTGTGCAGGTCCACGCCTTCGTATAGCCCCCATATAACGGTACCTCCCGATATTCGGTATTTTGATGATTTTAGCTATGTTATTCACTTTTTTTGTTAAGTTTTGTGGTGGAGGATATTCAAAGTTCGGCCCGGCCAAACTTACAGCTTTTTTACTTTTTTTTATCAATTCGAAAAAACTTTCAGTAATTCTACCACAAAGCAGAGTCACCCACTGTGCCACATAGCACACTACTTATTACGAGTGAATGGATGCGAATACAAACAAACATATTGCATTAACTTTGTATACTTAGCAATCTTAACAAAATAGAAGCTCTGTGTAATCGTATAACAAGAGGAGTGTATGAGTGTGAGTGTGTTTGTGTATGTGTGTACGAATTTCAAGCGAAACGAGCGTGTTTTGTAAACGAATAAATTTAATTAAATTATCAGTAGTTTGTATAAATTCATACAAAAGAGGCGAAATCGCACCTTGATAAATGTTTGCAGTAGTGGTTGGATGGTTGGTTGGTTTCAGCTTTAAATATATATCTGCACGGCATTAAAAGTGTGAGCTTACACACACACACACGTACACGCCATACCTGGATGAGTGAATTGTATTTAAAAGTCAGTCGGTATGTTCGTCTCTGCAACTATCAATTACCATTACACTCGAACATACACCGAGTGTGTGTGTTACTTCAAAGACAACTGTTGTCAGTGATGTATACACATACATACATACATAGTAATCATGTGTATATCTATGTACGTACATCATTCATTGTTATCCTTTTTAATTAAGTTTCTTTTGTTTCGTTTTGTTTATTGTCGGTACTTTTTTGTTTACTTGTTTATTATTGTATTTCAGTTGTTTATTTATTGTATTTGTTATAATGAATTAATATCTTGACTTAAGTACAAGCAGATACGACCACAAACTAAGTAACCGAAAATAAGACTCTGTAGGAATTAATGTGGCCCACAGAAAATCAATTATGAATATTTATTTAAGGCTAAACGGTCGTCTATTTATCTGTAATTGTAAAAATTGTAAACAGGATTTTTTGAAATTAAATTACACTTAAAAATATTATACAGGGTGAGATAAAAAAAAACTGCAACAAATTCAAACGCCATAATTTTTAATATTTTTTTAAATTTTATTAATGAAAGCAAAAAATGTCGGAAATAGCATCAAATTTTAGAATCTGTTTAGATTTGTTCGAATTGGTCACCTTTGGACCGAATTCTGGCCTTCAAACGGCCAATAAAACCGTCACACTCTGCCCGATTGTTGCTCTGCGGTATTTTGGCCCATTCCCGGCGAAGTGCTTGCTTGAGGTTATAGACACTTAGGTATTTTTTAGTGCCAACCTTGCTTTCCAAAATACTCCAGACACAACAGTCCAACGGATTGGTATCCGCAGATGTTGGTGGCCATTGTACGCTGGAAATGAAGCGAGAAACCTCATTTTGTAACCATTCTAGGGTGGCGCGGCTGAGTCCTGTTGAAATGTCCATAGGTCTGCGGCCAAAATGTTTGAGTGCTTTAATGAACCCTCCAGAATATTTTCGCGATAATATTCGACATTTGTTCTGATGCCACGATAAATTAATACGAGCGGAGAGCCCCCATCGGCTGTTATGGCGGCCCACACCATCACCATGGCCGGCGCTTGAGTTCCGGTGGCCAACCGTAGGTGCACATTTTCAGCTGACCTCTTTGGCAAGTAAACACGATCATTTTGTTTGTTTACAAACTGCTGGACAACGAATGTTTTCTCATCGAAGAAAACCAAATTCGGCAGTTCACCACTTTCGACCAGGCGAGGCAACTCTGTAACTCTTTTGAGTCTATTTATACCCTACACCACAAGGTGGTCAGGGTATTATGTCTTTGTGCATTTGTTTGTAACAGGCAAAAGGAAACGAGATAAACCCATAGTTCCTTTTAATGATCTGCATAGAATCACATTCTGAGTCGATTTATGCATGTCCATCCGTCCGTCTGTCCGTCTGTCCATGTATTTTTGTAAACAAAGTACAGTTCGCATTTATTGCCCGATCCAGATGAAATTTTGCACAAACCAATTGCTTGGCCCAAGGACGAACCCTATTGAAATTGGAGACAATCGGCCACAATTTAGATACAGCTCCCATATATATCTTCGTCCGATTTGCTTTTTACTGTGCACCGAACGTGTAATATCGACCCGAATAGTATGGAATTTTGCATATACAACCAAATTGGGCCTGAAAATAAGTATGCCAAATTTGATCGAAATCGGTTAAGATATAGCTATAGCTCCTATATATATTGTTCATCCGATTTGTTATTTCTGTCCTCCGCAGCCGTAATATGCACACTGTAACAACAATATTTGGGGAAATATATCAAATACAGCTCAGAAATACATTTGCTAAATTTTATCGAGAGCGGTTCAGATTTGGATATATCTCCCATACATAACTTCGTCCGATTTACCATTTATTGTACACCAAACGTCTAATATTTGCCCAAATGGGATGAAATTTGGCACTTACGACCGAATTGACTCTAGAAGCTGTCAAATTTGGTGAAGATCGGTTCAGATATAGCTATAGCTACCATATATATTATTCATCCGATTTGTTGTATTTGTTTCCCACAGCCGTAATAGACATTACTTAACAACGATATTCAGGGAAATATATCAAATACAGCTCAGAAATATCTTTGCCAAATTTTATCGCTATCGGTTCAGATTTGGATATATCTCCCATATATATCTTTATCTGATTTCAAATTAATTTTGCACCAAATGGGCAATACAAGTAAGAATTTAAAAGATACAAATGCTTCGGCATATTTAGTCCTTTGAACTTTAAATAATAATGATTAAATTAAAAACTTTTAATTGGTATGTGGAGCTCTACTAAATTAGCAAAGTGGTGTAGGGTATCATAAAGTTGGCCCCGCCCGACTTTAGAACTTTGTTTACTGGTTTCTGCAGTTTTCTTCCCTGCACTTTCTTGACGAGCTGTCACTTGAATAATTTTAACAGCTGTCGGACGAGTGGCTTGGAAATGACAGCAGTCTGAAGTTTGTTGCAGTTTTTTCACCTCACCCTGTATACCCTCTCTAGCCATATGGCTGAGTGTATAACAAAAACAGTTATTAAAAAAAATATCCACATAAATTAACACAATGAATATTTATTTCAAATATTACATCATCCTCCGATTATCTGCAATTACCTCTATTTCCGTGCAACTTAATAATAGCAACAATAAACAACATTATTGGCGATAAATATCACTTCCGTTATATAATGTTAATAAATAACAAATTACCACCCCATTGAGAGCGCCACCTACATGTCTCATGCCAACAGCATCGCCACATGTCCTTAGCATAATTGGACCATGCCACGAAGTATGACATCAATTTTTAATTTATTTTAAATTAAATGCCATTTACAACACAGCATGGAAGGAGTAGAAGAAGATGAAGACAGAACAGCCAGCCAAACAACCGACCAAAATAAAAAACTGGAAAAAAATGAAATGCCATTGTCACAAGAAAATTAAAACAGAAACAGAGAATAAAAAAAATCTGATAAAAATTTGCGACATGTCACTGAAATTGATTAAAACAAATGACTTTTTAGTAACGGAAACTGCTCATATTAAGTAACTGCTGTGCGTAAGAAGACACCACCAACAACAACAACAACGACAAAAACACAGCGATATTTTAATGTATTTTCCCACACATAATTTATTATGCCATGGTGGTAGGAAAGCCGGCTTCCACCATTGTCGCCCTTTGGGTCGCCATGGCAATGGTTCCAAGAAACCCAAGTCAAGACCAAATAATTCCAAGGGAGCCCTTCGACACGCATGTGAATATATGTTTAACATACATACATACCCACACATACATTATTACAACCACTACTACTACTTACGGCTGCTGCTGTTCCATGGGATAACGTCACACTGTCACAAGCAACTTTGAAATTCAGAGTACTCCTTCCTTTGCTCTTCTTTTGGGATAGCGTTCGTTACACGCTATCTGCCCTGGCCCAGCAATAAACAAATGTTCAGGATATGCCATATTTTCCATTTTTTTGTGTTTTGCTCGACACCGTTGTAATGAAGATGACAGACAAGTAAACTTAATTTGCCCTCATTCAAATGAAGTTAATTTCAAAAGCGTCTGTTTGAAAACAAATAAAGGCGGCGGGATAAAAGATTATGGGTTGAAATTTAAAGGTTATATTGCGGACATATGTTATGTCGCAAATAAACAAGAAAACATCGTGACATTACGAAGAATATTTTGACCCAGACCATTCTTCAAGAAAAATTGTGGAAGGGGGATTTTTGATACTCCTTTTTAGCTGTCACCGACAAAAATCGTCAAAATTATTATTCAGACTGTTTATATTTTAAAGGACAGTTACGAGCAGGATTGGTCCTATTTTGTACATATTCGTACCGAAATTATACCTGATATAATATTAGGATGTACAATGTTTAGGTTACATGGAATTAATTCGCTTCCTATAAGGCATACAATTTTATTCGAAAGTGTACTGATAAATACTTTTTTATTATTAGATCTTACATTTGGAACAATATTAAGATATACGAAGTTTAAAAAGATTGGGTTTTTTTTATACAATAATAATATTTTGGTGTGCTAAGTTTCGACACAATCACGAATTCGGTTCACGTTTTATGTGCCATTACGTAATTGTGCATACGTTTGTTACATGGAGAATAGACCCATAGTTCATAGAATCACAGAGGATCTTCATAGAATCACTTTCTGAGTCGATTTTGTTTGGCCCAAAGACGAACACTATTAAAATCGGTGAGAATCGGTTCAAATTTAGATATAGCTACCATATATATCTTCAACCTATTTCGGGTTAATTGTGCACCAAATGGCAAATATCTGTCAAAAAGCCCTGAACTTTTGCTACATCTGACCAAATTCAGTCTAGAAGCAAGTACATCAAATTCGGAGAAAATCGGTTCAGATAAAGCTTTAGCTTCCATATATATGTTTCTTCCGATTTGGTCTTTAAGTACATCACATTCGGAATATGTATTCGACAAAATTGATATTTGATGTCTGATATCTTATAGAGCTCGGAAATACCTTTGCAAATTTTATCGAAATCGACTAAGATTTGGATATAGCTTTCATATATATCCTTAATTTTACGATTTTATGTTTATTGTGCAAATAATGGCTAATACCTACCCAATTAGAGTGAATTTCTGGACGTTTCGTTTCCATTTGGTGGAACTCGGCTCCGATATATATTTTTATAACGTAATCCTTCTCGAAGTGATATCATGCACTCTATAGCAAAAATATTTGGTATAATCCGTAACATTTAGTGAAAATCTATTCAGAATTGGATATGCCTCCCATGTATTAGTTCCCTCTGAAACCAAACTAAAACTGTAGTAAAGCTAAATGTTGATAGGTGGTATGATTTACTTCAAATAAATTCTCGTTCTAAAGCAGTGTAGCAGGGTAACATTGTTTATTAACGTGTGTTTCGCATGTGTTTACTACAAAAATATCAAAACAGAACAGAACTTTTGCATCATTTGATACAGCCAAAAGGTGCCTCACCGATATAACGGTTTTATACCCTAAGTCTCTGTGAATCAAATCCGTTTCATGACATTTGGAGTCTATCTAAAGTTCTCCTTCCGTCCGTCCATCTGTCTGGCTGGCTGGAGCTCACGATAACTCTCAAAGGTAGTATCCAATTTGATTCAGACTTGGTACGTCGTCATATTATTGTCAAACTTAAATCGAGTTTGGAGATGTGCAGTATCGGTTCGCTACTTCTAAGTACCCACAAATGGTCGAAATTTTCAAAAAAAAAAAAAATATTTTTTGCACAGAAAGAGAAACGATTTTGCTCCAAATTTACACAGTGCTAGGTCTGGAGACCACAAAAGGTCGAAATTTTGAATATCCATTTAGCTCATAAAACACGAAATTAACATCGGATTCCAGGATCTGTTAAAAAACGGTAGAGATCGGGCCAAAGTTTTGAATAACCAAAACGTTTATGAAATCCGAAATAAGCATCAGGTTCTCTTTGTATTTCACACATCCCATTATCCCATTCCATTAACACAAAGTCCGGTTTGAAGATAGGATATATCGATCCACTCCTTCTGGTACCTCCCCCCAAAGGGTCAACATTTTTAATATCAAAGACGCTCATAAAACCCGAAACTAACATCCGATTTCATTCAGACTTGGCACATCACAATATTTCCATCAACACAAGATCTGTTATAAAGATGGTAGAGATAGGACCATTCCTTCTGGTACCTCCCCCACAAAGGGTCAAAGCTTATAATAGCAAAAAAGTTACAGATATCGTAATATTTTTATCAACCCATGGTCTAGTGTGAAAATGTTACATTTCTCTCCACCCCTTCTGGTTCCTCCCCACAAAGAGTCAACATTTTGAATATCAAAGAAGCTCATAAAACCCGATATTAACATCTGACTCCATTCAGATTTGGCACATCACAATATTTCCATCAACACAAGATCTGTTATAAAGATGGTAGAGATAGGACCATTCCTTCTGGTACCTCCCCCACAAAGGCTTAAAGTTCTAAATAACCAAAACGATCATAAATTCGAAATACGAATGCGGTTCACTTCAAATTACACATATAACAGTATTTTTATTAATCCAAGCTCTGGTGTGTGAAGCTCTTAAAATGCAAAATTAACATCCGACTTCATTCAGACTTGTTTTATCTCAACATGTCCATAAATTCAAGATCTGTTAAAAAGATGTTACAGATCGGACCATTTCTTCTGATATCTGCCTCACATATGGTTCAAGATTTTTAAAAAACAAAACGCTGAAAGAAACCGGAATAAGCATCCAACTCTCTTCAAATTTTACACATCCAAATATTTTTGCTAATGCAAGATCTCTTGTGAGAATGATATATATCTCCCAACCCCTACTGTTACCTCAACCACAAAAGGGTCACAATTTCCAAAACTTATTTCTGTCATTGCTTGCGATACAAGTCGGCGATTCCTTACAACTTGCTAAATATTTCTCTTAACCAGATATCTGATATAAATATGTAATTTAGGTGTCGCTGTATTGGAAGAACCAGCACGGACATATTTGTGTTACAGAAGCAATGGCCTCTGCTTATCAAGTTTTGCTTATAAATACTTTCATCGTCATTCTCTCTCACCCTCCTATGCTACAAATAATAACTTAATTGTTAACACATTGTATTTCGTTGCTGATTAATTTTTAATATTAGAAAATACTTTTATTAATCTTCAAAGTATTCCACTCTTCCTCGTTATCGTTCTATGCCTAAATCCCAAACCAAAAGCATGTTCGTGTTCTGCACTCAATTATGTTTACGACGTTGTTTAATATTCCGATGAATATAACTTTTGCCGCTCTTATACAGTTAATCTAGAACAAAAATAAAAACATTTACAATACGCACACACACATACAGTTGCAAAATAAAGTAAATTCATTCATTCCTCTGCTTTTTTTGCAAACCACAAAATAAATTTAAGAAGTTTTGTATTTCAACCAAAAGCGAAACGAACAAAAAAAAAGCGACTAAAAGCTTTGGTAATTAAAGCACAACTTAACTTTTATCCGAAATTTATATATTTTCCTCATTTAATCAATTCCGCGAATTTTGTATTTCAATTAGGGATGACAGTCAAGAAGATTTTTGGAGATTATTGCAATACTAAGTTTCATAACGTTAAAGACACATGTTGAGATAAAAAAAAATGGCAACAAAGTCAAACGCCATAATTTTTACATTTTTATACCCTTCACCATAGTATGGAGGGTATGTTAAGTTTGTCATTTCGTTTGTAACACCTCGAAATATACATTTTAGACCCACAAAGTATATATATTCTTGATCAGCATAAAATTCTATTTCGATTTAGCGATTTCTGACGGATAGACGTCTGTGTAAATCACAATAGCTTCCGAACGAAATGAAATATGTTGATACAATTTTACTCAATTGTGTATTATGTCTGTAGGACATACTTGTATTGAAAATAGGCCATGTAGGTCCACGTTTTCGTATAGCCCCCATATAACGGTACCCCGATATTCGGTATTTTGATGATTTTAGCGACATTATTTGCCGGAATTGTTTCAAATTCGGTATTTGAATTGTTTGTGCAAGTCCACGCCTTCCTAGAGCCCCCACATAACGCTACTTCCCGATATTGGGTATTTTGATGATTTTAGAGACATTATTCACCGAAATTCTTTCAAATTTGGTATTTGAAGTTCGTAATGAATACTACAGCCTATGATAGAAAATTGTCTGTGCAGGTCCACGTTTTATAACCCCTATAGTACCTCCCTATATTCGGCATTTTGATGATTTTAGCTACTTTATAAACAGATTTTTTTATTGACCCTAATATAAGGCTTCATTCGGTATTTTTAAGATTTTAACAGAATTTTTAACGGATTTTATTTTTTTGAAAATTGCCAAATTTGTACCAAATGGTGGAGGGTAATGAAGGTTTTTCACTGTTTTTTTTTTTTTTTTTTTTTTTTTTTTGTTTTTAATTTTATTTAATGAACAAAAAAGGTCGGAAATTGCATCAAATCTAGAATAAGTCTAATTTTTTTAGAATTGGTCACCTTTGGCATGAATTATGGCCTTCATACGGCCAATGAAACCGTCACACGCTGCCCGAATGCTCGAATTGCCCGCATTGCTCTGCGGTATTTTGGCCCATTTCCGGCGAAGCGCTTGCTTGAGTTGATCGACACTGGTATTTTTTAGTGCCAACCTTGTTTTCCAAAATGCTCCAGACACAATAGTGCAACGGATTGGTATCCGGAGATTTTGGTGGCCATTGTGCGCTGGAAATGAAGCGAGGAACGTCATTTTGTAACCATTCTTGGGCGGCGCGTGCTGAGTACGATGGTGCTGAGTCCTGTTGGAATGTCCAAGGTGTGCGGCCAAAATGTTTTCGAGCCCAAGGCTTTAATACACCCTCCAGAATATTTTCGCAATAATATTCGGCATTTATTCTGATGCCACGGTCGATTAATACGACAGGAGAGCGACCATCGGCTGTTATGGCGGCCCACACTTTAAACACGATAATTTTGGTTGTTTACACACTGCTGGACAACGAATGTTTTCTCATGGGAGCCGGTGAAAACCACATTCGGCAGTTCACCACTTTCGGCCAAGCGAAGCAACTCTTTAGCTCTTTTTAGTCTATTTTCTTTCTGTTGCGGTCTAAATTCTTGCACTTTTTGGAATTTCAATGGCGTTACCCCGAGCTCATTTTTAAGTATTTGCCGAATGTAATATTGCGTTATGTTCAGCTCACGAGCCATTTTTCGTTCACTGCGACGCGGGTTTCGATCTTTACTCTTCGAACCATTTCTGCTGATGTTGCTGCTTTCTTCCGTCCACTTCCTTGACGTCGGGCTACGCTACCAGTATTACGGTAACGAGCGATGGTACGAGACACAAAGAATTTATTCACATTTAAATTCGGGAGTGCTCTAACGATAGCCACTTGTGGTTTTCAGCCAAATATAAAGAAATCACACTATCAGGCTTGAAATTCATCACGAATAACTTTACTTCTGGAAAATTCTCACCAAAATACTTTAGTACGCTTGTACACAATATAATGAGCTGTCACTGGAATAATTTTTTACAGCTGGCTTAGAAATGACAGCAGTCTGAAGTTGGTTGCACTTTTTTCATCTCACCCTGTAGTTCTCGATTCGCATAATTTATCTTGTGGCTTTAAAAAATTATTACATTTTAAGAAATCCCCAGTTTGGGTATTATTTTTTTTTTTCTTGAATATTCCCCTTTGGCTTACCTGATTTAAAAAACGAACGGCCATTGGTATGATACCATGGCTCCACGACTTTTGGCGATTTCTTATTAAGGATAGAAAATTGAAAACTGTTAACGACGACGATACTGTCTTCTTTTTCAAGGATATCGCCATGGGCCATGGGCCCAGGATGGCAAGCAACACAATTCGTTGATAGGCTGGCATTTCTCTCGATTACTGTTGTTCCTCTCTGCTGAATGCCTACCAAAATATTCTTAATTAAGAACAAGGCTTGTTCGGCAACGACAACAGTAGTAGTAGCAACAACAACACCAAGTGTTAGTGTAAACAATGCTTTCGTGTGGGTGGGCGGGTGAGTGTTTGGTTGTCTGATTAACAAGTCCTTGGAGAATTTAAATAAATTTAGTTCGAGATAATAAACCAAAAAATGCGGTGGAAGTGTAAAATGTAAACTCTTTACAGTGTTTATGCCGAAGGCGTCGATTATCAGGAAAAACTCTTAAGCAGCAGCAGCGGCAGCAGAAGAAGAAGTAGCAGAAGAGTAACTAAGAAATACTTAATTGTATAACTAATTGAATACAAAGAAACCGGTAGTCCTATGAATTATTCATGACAGAATTGGTAATTATGTGGTAGTAAGATTTTAAAAAACAGTGGGGCACTAAGATTCTCTTATTATTTTTTGGGGCCTAAGATTTAAAGTAAGCAAATAAAAATTTTTGAATTTCTTTGAATTGTTGGAATATTCAATTGAAGGTGGAGCTTTTTATTAAATATTGTATAATTTCCAATGACCGTATCATTAATTTTTGTTACAAGTGCGAATTCCTTGATAGATATTGAACTCTGCACCAAAAATAAAAGGAAAGCAAATGGGGAAAATCTTCGTTCCATCAAATAATGTGATTTTTGAAGCTTGGGCGCCACTAATCGTATGTAATGTCAATATTCTAAGGATTTCCCGAATACAATTGTTACGACTTTTATTTTGGAAAACGGTACAATAATTCAACAGCAAAATATGTCTAAAGCTACACTTAGACTTGAGTTGTCAAAAATACTTAAGAGATAAAATTATTTTTCGTTTGTCGACATTGATAGAACGTATTAGTTGGTTATACTGACAGCTGTAGCAGCGGTAGCTGTAGCGACAGCCCTGTAGCCAATGACCGTATAAACAAATACAATTTCGAACTATTTGAGACAATTCCAAAAAGTTATTTACAAATCAAATTCTCCGTAAAAAAAAAAATATTAGCAAATTCAGAATTTGAAAGAAGAATTGTGTTGAGTTTCAAAGTGGATTTCCAGGGTGAATAGGGGCATTTCTATACCCTCAGCTATATGGCTACAGAGAGTATCATAGTCGAAATAACGCCCAAATCCGTTTCAGGACATTTGGAGTCGACCTAGCGAGGTCTGGCTGGTTGGTGCTCACTATAACTTTCCAAGGGAATATCCGATTTCGTCCAAACTTGGTACATCGTAATATTAACAAACTTAGATGGAGTTAGGAGATGGGCAATATCGGTCCACTCCTTCTGGTACCTCAATTCAGCCTAAAAGCAAGTGCTTCGAAAATCAGTGAAAATCGGTTCAGATATAGCTATAGCTCCCATATATATGTTTAATCCTATTTGGTGTTAAAGTCCCTCACTTGCGTTATATGCACTCCAAAACAATGATATTTGATACCGGGATCAGATACTACACGAAAATACCTCTCGCAATTTTTATCGAGATCGGATCAGATTAGGATATAGCTGCGATATTTATCTTTATGAAAATCAGTTTAGATATATCTATAGCTCCTATATATAAGTTTTTTTCCAATTTTAAATATTTTTTAAAACAATTCTTATCGAAGTCATATCGAGCACTATACAGCAATGTTATTTGGTACTAGAGGAACCTCCGTCAAATTTGTTGAAATAGATTCAGAATTGGATATAGTTCCCAAATTGTGACTACTCTAAAACCATGATATGCATTCAACTCAGCTGGAGGAACATTCAAACACTTCAAATTTATTGAAATTTCTTCAAGCACTGGCGCGGGGAGGTTTTTTGTTCCGACGTTCGTTCATTAATTCATTCGATGGATCCCTGTTAAGGCATTACCTCGTTAAGCCATAAAAGTAAAAAATGGCTACGAAATTAGGATTCGCCATTGGATTTGTCTAAACAACAAGCCAAACAAATAACTTCGTTTAGTAAGTGTCAGCAAAGACGTTTAGACCTTTCACACGACTTGTTAGTAGCACCAGCAGTCGCTACGTGTGTGTGTTAGTTCCTTGTGTTGTTGACAACGCATGGTGAAAATGAATTGTTTAACGGTCCTTGGAAATTCGAGTGGAGTAGAGCAGGCACGGGCACAGAACTTTTGTGTGTTTGACGGCGGGTGGTGGGGTAGGTGGTGTGAAAAACTTACACCAAAAACGTAGAGGAATCAACATTCCTTTCACACGCACGCACACGCTCAAACTCAGACATCCTTAAATCGCCAGCATGGCACGCACATTTTCCATTTTGAGGGCATATCGTGTGTGTCAATATATATGTAGTTTGAGAGTGTGTGTGTGGGGGTCTTAGGATGAGCGCCAGGATATTTGTATATCTTAATATGCTCAAAGTTGTGTGTAAACATTTTGAACGAATCCACTAATCTCCACCGCTCATGGTTATGATAAATCTTAGTAAACCACAAAATTTTTCGCTTCTTCGTATCTCCCTCATCTTAAGGACCGCAACTAATACCAAACAATGCCGGAACCAAGAAGCACGTCTCTCCCCCCTCCCCCAACCCCATTGAGGAATGGGAAGATATGTTTTTGTAATATTAAGTAATTTTGAAAAGTATTTGCTCGCCTAGTTAATTTCATAATTTTCTTTTCAATTTTATCTCAATTTTCGTAATGTTTTAGTTTTTGTTCGTTCGCTACGCTCTCATCTTCCATCACTGATTTATTTTCCGTCTATTCTTGCGTTCTCTTTCGTAGGTATCATGGATGCGGCGAAAAGGCGACGAACTGGCACTTATTACATTCGGCCGCCACACATACAGCGGAGAACCCCGTTATTCGCTGGAGTTTGAGGAGCCAAACGATTGGAAACTTTTAATCCAATACGCCAACGAACGTGACGAGGGTCCTTATGAGTGTCATGTTTCATCACATCCGCCTTTGGTGTTGTTAGTCTATTTGACTATAATTGGTGAGTATCACAACAGCAGCAGAAGATCTGCACACTCACCAAGTGTCAGTTGTACATATACTATATATAATTCAATTACATACACACATACATATATACACAACACTTATCCTCACTGACACCATTTCATCAGTTGGCAAAGAATAAAGGCAAATATATTTTCTAAGAAGCCCAAGAATGTGGGGCCTTTAAGTAAATACTGATCGTCAGATATTAGGGAAGAGAGAGAGGGAGTGGGTAGGTGGGTGAGTAAAGTTTAGACGTCTCAGAATTTTAAATCTTGAAATGAAATCCAAAAGGGTCAGATAAGGCTGGATTTTTAAATCCATACAACAATGGTACGAACAGTATTAAAAGGTACTAAATATGGTACTCTTTGTATTTGAGGAAGCAGCAGAGCTAGAAATAGAGCTTAAATTTGGAATGAGGAATGCTGATGGATAAACTACTGTATGATAGATGTACCAAAGAATTTTTTTGGAAATTCGCACTACAAATGTGCGAAAAGTACTAACATGTACTACATTTGGTACCATTTCGTATCATGTGAATGGTTAGAGCAAAAAAGGAGGTATTTTTCGAAATGTGTACTTACAGGGTTGCCCATATTCGACGGACCTTTGGGCCCATTCCAATCGACGAGGCTTGTCCGCAGGCAACATTCTTTGCGTCAATTGAATTTTGTACGGGAACAAATGCAAATCAATGCGAATAATCCGTTGTAAAGGGGACCGAGCCACGCCCAACTGCTGAGAACGGCGTTTTTGGGATGTTCGTGGGGACCTCTCAACACTGGCTCGTACGGCAGCGACATTCTCGGCCGATCGCCTTGGTCGACTTTTATATGGCCTCTTCGGATTAGAAAGAGCCTTACCTGTCGAACATTTTCGTATAAACGCTTAATGGTGTTCTTAGAAGGCGCACTTCTCACATTTTTTAATGTTTTAAAAGCACGTTGAGTTTTCACAATTGACTTCTTGTATTGGTTCATGGTAAAAATCTGCCTGGACTGACGCTTCAAACGCGGTATGTCATTAAGCGATGTGACATCTCTGTCAAAAGTTATGGCGTTGCTAGATGGGTCCGTCGAATATGGGCAACCCTCTATGTGCAAGACTGGTACTAAATTTGGTACAATTTCGATTTTGGTTAGCCGATAGAGCTGGAATTCCGAAATTTGCAAATAAAATTACTATTACATTCTAGGGCCGAGGAATGTAAATAGTTTGGGAAATTCGTACTTATGTTGTACTAAATGGTACTAAATTTGGTGCAATTTAAACTTTTGGGAATACCAATGGAGTGGGATTCCTAAATTTAGAAATTGTAATCTTGTTATCGCATTGAAAGACCGAATTATGTTGTGTGTACTAAATGGTACTATGGAATGTAAATAGTTTGGGAAATTCGTACTTATGTTGTACTAAATGGTACTAAATTTGGTACAATTTAAATTTTGGATACACCGGTTGAATTTGAATTGTAAAATTTGAAAATAAGATTTCTATTGGAATGAATGATGTTCAGGGTGACATGGAAAAAACTGCAACAAAGTCAAACGCCATAATTTTTACATTTTTTTTTTTAATTTTATTGAATGAAAGCAAAGAATGCCGGAAATAGCATCAAATTTTAGAATAAGTTTAGATTTTTCGAATTGGTCACCTTTGGCACGAATTATGGCTTTCAAACGGCCAAAACCGTCACCCGCTGTCCGAATGTTGCTCTGTGGTATTTTGGCCCATTCCCGGCGAAGTGCTTGCTTTAGGTGATCGATACTTTAGTATCGTCACAACCTTGCTTTCCAAAATACTCCAGACACTATAGTCCAACGGATTGGTTTTCGGAGATTTTGTGGGTCATTGTGCGCTGGAAATGAAGCGAGGAACCTCATTTTGTAACCATTCTTGGGTGGCGCTCGTGCTGAGTGCGATGGTGCTGAATCCTGTTGGAATGTCCAAGGTCTGCGGCCAAAATGTTTACGTGCCCGTCCAGAATATGTTCACGATAATATTCGGCATTTATTCTGAAGCCACGGTCGATTAATACGAGCGGAGAGCGAACATCGGCTGTTATGACGGCCTCGGTGGAGTTCTGGTGGCCAACCTAAGGTGCACAGTTTCAGCTGACCACTTTGGCAAGTAAACGAGATCATTTTGTTTGTTTACAAACTGCTGGACAACGAATGTTTTCTCATCGGAGAAAGCCAAATTCGACAGTTCACGACTTTCGGCCAAGCGAAGCAACTCTTTAGCTATTTTGAGTCTATTTTCTTTCTGTTGCGGTGTAAGTTCTTGCACTTTTTGGAATTTCAATGGCTTTACTCTAAGCTTATTTTTCAATATTATGAAAATTCGTACTCAAGTGTATAAAATGGTATTAAATTTGGAACAATTTGGATTTGGGTGAATCAATAGAGGTGGTATCCTGAAAATTAGGAAATATAATTTCTTCGGGCTGTATGATGTAGGTAGTTTTGAAAGTTTAAATTTAAGTGTAGTTAATGATACCAAATTTGGTACAATTTGGATTTGGGCGAGCAATAGAGCTGGTATCCTAAAAATTTTAAATAAGATTACTGTCGTAGTGTAGGATTGGGATAGGAATGGGAGTTTTGGAAATTTTACTTAAAGTAGTGATGGATACAACGTATTGAGAGAAGATCGCACCAGAAATGGAGGTGGAGGATTAGCGTTCCTATTGCACCACTCTATCTCGCTTCTGGTAGGCAATAACCGTCTGGTGCTAGGGTATTTCAATGCCATCATGGCATTCCGTCCTAGGTAATGACCAGAGAGGCATGGCGCTGGCTGAGCAAATCGATAACTCCAGGTTTTGCACAGTGAACCAGGACGCGCCCACCAGAATAAGGTGAGACTGCCACAGTTCGCCGGGCATGTCCATCGTGTCCTCAGGTCTGACGAATGACGTAACATGGCAATCAGTCATTTCGCTAGGCTCAACAGACCACCCGATTTCACACATAGGTGTTTTAAGGACATCGTCAAAACTGCAGCCGCTCGCTACCTGCTGGTCAAATGCCTGAAATAAGACCAAATTTCCCAGCAGATAAATCGGGATTAGCAAATAAGCTGTTCTAACCCTAATAACTCCAGAGTCAGGGAACTTAACCTGAAGGTAAACAGGTTAGTCGGTGAGCATAAACGGAAAAGTGGCTAGAACATCTGAGGCATTGCAAACCAGTACCGGAATTTTGGGCAACGGTTAAGTTGCTCTCGAACCCTGGAAAAAAGGATGATGGGACATCTATCACATTAATTTAAGAAGTTACAGATCCGAAGAGGTGCGCGTGTTATTTCAACCGGAAATTCATAGAGCACCCCATGAGTGACAGGGCTAAGAGAAGAAACCTCTTCCAGCCTAGGATATACCACCACAATTTACGTTGTAAGATGTTTCACATGTCATCAGAAGCGCAAAATCATTCGAAGCGTTTGGTCCTGACGGAATCCCTATGGTGATGTTGAAGCAACTGGATGAACCAGGAGTTGAGTATCTCACCAAATTCCTCAACCTGTCGTTAGCCACCCTTATAGTTACCGATGCCTGGAAAATGGGCATGTTGGTCCCGCTACTGAAGCCAGGCAAGGATGTCAGCAAAAGTGATTCATACAGGCCGATATCTTTAGGCTTCATCTAAGCTTTACTCCTCCCCAGCTTAAGAGAGTGTTTCCCAGTAGCTGATCATCAACACAGATTCCGGAAATTGCATAGCACAACAACAGCTTTACACGCCATTTTCACACATGTCAGCAGAGGACTCAATCAGAACAGCCGTGTGACAGAACAGTTTTGGTGGCACTTGATTTATAAAAGCTTTTGATACAGTCAATCATGCCACACTGTTCGAGGACATTGAACTCACCGCCCTCCGGCCAAGTTTGAAGTTCAGAAACAAGAAGTCGAGCTACCGTAGAGTGAAACAGGGAGTTCCCCAGGTGGTGTGATATCTCCGGAACTGTTTAACCTCTACCTTTTTGACATTCCACGCCCTCCAGACGGCATAGAGCTAATAACATACGCAGATGATTGTACACTCGTGGCGTCCGGACCGGATCATAGATGCAATCGGTTAAATGCCCACTTAGTTGATCTAACCGCCTTTTTCACTGCGAGGAATATCCGCCACTAAATGAAGGGAATAACGAGTATAGTCCAATATCATAATTATTTAGGTCCGATACGAAATGGACAATATTGACCCATTCTCTCGGAACCTACGCCATAGAGGGTCAAACATTTGAATAATCATAATAGAAGTCAAAATATATTAAAATAATCGAATATTGGCTGAAGGCTTACAACTGTCGGCAAAACCGACGGATACTTTTTAATTATTTAGCTCTACTTTAATAATCTGCTCGATTTTCCCCGTAATTATTGAAAAAATTGAATTTTCCACTTACTAGTAATGTAAAATGTAGTGTGTTTACATGACACTGTAGTGGGTTATCCAATTCATTTGGCCCTCAAATTTTTTCTGCGCTTTAAAACTTCTCTTCCTGATCATACAGCCATAGGCCTTGTTTATTTGCACACTCTTCCACCAAAACTAAGGCCATTACATCCACAGGCCTGGAAAAATTCTCATTTACTTTACTTCACTTCACTCCAAAATAAATGGCCGTGATGATGACGCTGTATATTTCTTGCTGTCCCAACAAGTACACAAGTATATATATACGCACACACACACATACATCCTTAGTGTACAGTTTATATAGTTGATGATAAAAATGTGTACAATCAATCATTTTGATGCCGAGTGGTTGTTCGCACTTCATTCTCAATTCTATCTTCGTCTCGCACTTCCACATCGTAAATTCCTTGCCAGCCATAAAACCTTAAATTCTTCATGCACACAACAACAGCGGCCACAACAACACCAACAACGGCAGGCAGCAGCTTCGTCATCATTAATGCCCAATATACCATGCGACCATCAAACCGCCACACCCTGCCCACCATGCGACTGTCACTTTTAAGGAGTTGAGAGCGTACTGAGATTTCTGTCACAAGATTATGAATTTCAATTTTCGCTTTTCTCTTGTCCACTTTGTTGATGTGTAATGATGGGCAAGTGAATGGCCAAGATGATGATAATGGAACAATGAAGGCAGCCAGCCAGCCAACCAGCCAGGGAGACATGGACCCAGGTTAATGTTTGTTGCATGAGTGAGTGAGTGCGTGTGGGCGTCATAAATAAAGTACAGAGCAAAGGCGTTAACATGCCATTCCCCCCTGAAATTCTCGACCATTTCGTGTGTCCATCAAAATGACGTGAGCATATCCTTTCAATTACCTACTCCCTGTAACGGACGAAATGCACCAGCACCACCATCCGCAACAGAAGGATGTCGATAATGTTCTTTGGTCTGATAGTATCAAAACCCCAAAAAGCATTTCTAACCGACTATAAAATTAACATTGCTTCGGTTCTAGCTGGGGAAAATTTTGGGAGAAAAAATAATATTTACCAAGAAACAAATCGATATGAACATGGAAGATTTTTGCTGCCTTTCGTTTATTGCATTGGAGTTCTGTTTACACTCGCCCACTTTTATGACCCTGGAGGGAATGTAGGATGGGGGTGGAAATATAAATTTTATGAACAAGCATGCAGACTACAAGTGAACGTAATTGATGTGTGGAAGTGATTTGTTGTTGCGTCTAGGTTTGAAACAAGAAGTATGAAATGGTATGAGTTGAATGTAATTAAAGTCGAACCACACAGAAAAGAGAAACCAGTTTTGCTCCATCCCAAGTAAGGTGAAATCGTTGATTTCTCAGAGAATTGGTAGAGTCCGAGTGGAGTACTTTTTTAAAAGATCAATATTTAAGGAGTTTGGTTATTTGAAAAAAATTAATAATTCACGACTAAATATCTGATCAAAAATAAAAGCTAACAAGTAAAAAAGCTGTAAGTTCGGCCGGGCCGAACTTTTAATACCCTCCACCATTTGGTACAAATTTGGCAAATTCCAAAAAAAAAAAAAAAATCCGTTAAAAATTCTGTTAAAATTTTAAAAATACCGAATGCCTATACGACGACTTGTACCTGCATAGACAACTTTTGTCATAAGTTATTACAATATTTAAATGCGAAACTTGAAGAAAAATCTGTTTATAATGTAGCTAAAATCATTAAAATACCGAATATAGGTGGTACCGTTATAAGGGGGCTATACGAAGGACGTGGACCTGCACAGACAATTTTCTGCCATGGGCTGAATATCCATTACGAACTTCACATGCGAAATTTGAAACAATCCCGGTATATAATGTCGCTAAAATCATCAAAATACCGAATATCGGGGGGTACGGTGTATGGGGGCTATACGAAGACGTGGACCTACATAGCCCATTTTCTGTTTTATGCCGAAGTATCTATTACGAACTTCAAATATCAAATTTGGAACGCTTCCGGTAAATAATGTCGCTAAAATCATCAAAATACCGAATATCGGGGGGTACCGTTATATGGAGGCTATACAAAGACGTGAACCTGCACAGGTAATTTTCTGTCTTAGGCTGTAGTATCCATTTTGAGCTTCAAATGCCAAATTTGAAACAATTCCGGTGAATATTGTCGCTAAAATCATCAAAATACCGAATATCCGGAGGTACCGTTATATGGGGGCTATATGATAACATGGACCTAAATGGCCCATTTACGAACTTAACCTGCCTACTGGCAAAATATACATGTGTGCAAAATTTTAGCCTTCTATCTCAATTTGTTCGAAAGACAGGCAGACAGACGGACATGGCTAAATCGTCTTAGAATTTTACGCTGATCAAGAATATATATACTTTGTTGGGTCTGACGCGAGTATTTCGAGGAGTTACAAACGGAATGACAAAATTAATATACCCTCCATAGTATGGTGGAGGGTATAAAAAGATAAAAAGTATCTGTCGGTGTTGCCGACAGATATATACCCTCAGTCAATATTCGATTATTTAAATGTTTTTAATTCTGTTATGATTATTCGAATAGCTCACCCTCTATGTAGTAAGTTCCGAAGGAATGACCAAGATTGTCCATTTTGTATCAGACCTAAATAAATATGGTAAGAATATTGCGAGGTGCCAGGTTTGGACTATATCGACTACTTCCTTTACTTAATATGAGATAAGTGATAAGTTTTAGAAAATGTTGAAATGTGAGTGAGGTACCAGATATGTCTAGCGAAGTATTCATATGGGCAAAATGACAAGAAAATCGAACATTTATATCAAATTTTATTCGAAATCATAAATTCCATATTCATCTCAGGTATCTGATTGAGTGAAATTCACTCCATTTGGGCTGATATTAGCCACAATAAACCTGAAATCGCTTTAAGGACATATATGAGAGCTATATTAAAATCTTAGCCGATATCGATAAAATTTGGCAAAGGTATTTTCGAGCTTTAAAAGATATCTGGTACCAAATATAGTTGATATGAATGTGAGGGACGGAAACACCATATCCGATGAAACATATTAATGGGAGCTATAGCTATATCTGAACCGATTTTCTTCGAATTCGAAGTACTTGCTTCTAGACTGAATTCGGTTGGATATGCCACAATTCAGGTCATTTGGATTTTTTATTGGCCATTTGGTGCACAATTAACCCGAAATCGGTTGAAGATATATATGAGACTTACATCCAAATCTGAACCGATCTTGATAGAATTTAGCAGAGGTATTTCTGAACTGTATCTAATATCTGGTACAAATATCATTGATGTCGAATGCAATCGAACCAATTTTCTATAACTTCGATATACTTGTTTCTAGACCGAATTTGGTATGTTGTACCAAAATTCAGGACTTCTGGACTGATATTGATCATTTGGTGCAGAATTAACCCAAAATCGGTTGAATATACAGGGTGAGATGTAAAGACAGCAACCAACTTCAGACTGCTGTCATTTCTAAGCCACTCGTCTGACAGCTGTTAAAGTTATTCCAGTGACAGCTCATTATATTGGTTACAAGCGAACAAAAGAATTTTGGTGAGAATTTTCCAGAAGCAAATTTATTCGTCAGGAATTCAAGCGTGATAGTATGATTTTATTATATTTGGCTGGGAAACCACAAGAGGCTACCGTTAGAGCACTCCAGCATTTAAATGTGAATAAATCTTTTGTGTCGCGTACAATCGCTCTGAGTGAGAAGAGAAAACCAACCGAACGGTTTGGCTGTTGATTCAATTCTGTTTTTATTATGAAAATATTTTTCTTACGTACTACTGAAACTAATCTAACTTAACCTAGTCGCAGCCACACAATTGTTCTTATCTATTCTAATATTGAATGGAGAATATTGCAGGGCTGCTTGACATATCATTCAAGTGGTCTTGTGCATCTACTGAACGCATCAATATCTGTGCCTGTGGGTCATAACCTTTATTATCTCACACATTATCGTATGCGTCAGCGCACAAGATCACTGAATTCTTCACATGTGATATTTTATGGCGACTGGGAAATATTTAATTTTAGAACATTTATTTTTTATTGCTACATTTTCCCAGCGCCTCAATCGCACTCAAAGTATGTACAAAGTATTTTGTACATTCTCCCGGGCGGCTTAAATGCGTATGTTAATAGTGGACTGTATTTTATAAAGTTGAATAAATGTATACTATAAAATATTTAATATAAAAATATGAAAAGGAAAATAACTATATATGCTCAAACAATCTAAATATTCTAACTGCTTCCAGGAAACGACTCCATTTCTTTGTCCAGTCCTTTTTGCCAATGCCACCACCTTTATCTGCCGGCTTCATTCTCCATACCGCATTCATAGTCCATCGATGCAGACCTCCACCATTCACGTCGGAAAGGATTACCATTGGCTCCATGGTACGCTCTGCTTTGTCGTGTTCTGTTTTTACGGCCATCGATGATTGCTATTGGTTTCTCTAAGGCAATACCGTTCAAGAACCGGAACCAGAGAACTTTGCTCGGCTTTACCCATTTCTTCGTTGTATTCTTTTTCATATTCGTTGGAATACTCTTCAGGAACCGGAACCAGAGAATTTTGTTTGTCTTTTCCCGTTTCTTCGATTAATTCCTTCCCATATTCGTTGGAAATGTCATTTTGTTTTTCGGTTTCTTCATTGGTCAGGGCAGAATTTTCTTCTTCTTTTTTCCGTTCCTCAAAATGAGGACTTGCCGGCGGGAAAAAATCCCCAGAATTACTTTCCAAGACTGGAATCTGTTTTCGTTGAACAGCATTATGTTTATTCTTAAATTTTCCACTTGTTTAGACATGTCATCTCTCTCAGCTTCCAAGACTTGCCGCGCTCTTTCCGAGCTAGCCAATTTTTATTGACTTTCTCTAACTTCATTTTCAGATGTCGCACTTGATCTTTCTGAACACAATGTTTTTCTTCGAATTGTTCATCTTTGGCCCTCAGGTTTTCTTCATATTTGGCGAGCAGATATTTTTCGTGGGCCTTCGCATTTCTCAATATCATTTCACTTTTTTTCCACTTCGATTGTTAGTTGAGAACGCAGTTCGATTGCTTGTCCCTGCAGAGATTGTAAATTATTTTCATAGGCTTGCATTTGTTCGTGCAAACCATCTTCTAATTCTCTGTCGTAATCTTCCTTTGTTTCGACATAGTTAAGTTGTCTGTTTCTTCCACTGCTCTTCCCAAGTAAATGGTCATATTTCAGCGAGAGTATCCATCGTGATGGAGGTTTCATCGAATCTTCGATTTCTTCATCGATGTCCAAGCCTGTGTAATTGCGACTCCGGGTTGCCTAAAGCTTCATTGCTGATAACATACACATATCCACATCACAGGACAATGTCTTCATATGGGTTGGAAGATATTTTTGGTGTACCCTCAAGTACCGTCGTAACTGGTAATATGTGTTTTCTACCAGTACCTTCCATGCCGCGACGTGTTTCACCTTTTCAAAGGCTGACGTCGACGTTAATAGTTGGAAATAGTCTGCCAAAGTGGTGATATTTTCTTCCATTTTTTTATTCATTTTTATTTAATGTTTTAGATGGGACTATTTGTCTCTTTTAAAACTTTTTTATATTGCCTTCTTGGCTTTTTCTATTTTTGCTTTTTTCCAGTTGGGACTTTGATGTCCTCTTTTCAAATTGTATGTTTTTCTTTTATTGGACTTTGTTGTCCTCTTATCTCTTTTTTTAATTAGTTTTTTTTTTTGGTTTTGCCCCTATGGCGTGTTTTGTAATTTTTGCCCTTCGGTCTTTTTGTAATATGTTTTTATTTTTTTTTATTCTGCCTCTATGGCTTTTTATTTTTTGCACTATGGCTTTTTCAAATACTTTAATCCCTTCGACTATTTTTTAAAATGTCTCAGCAGACTTTGTTTTGTAGCTGTTCTCCTCTTTTTTGAAAAATAGCTACTTCTTTTTTGGTTATTTTGAGTTTCTTACCACTGGTTGGGGATAACTCAACCAATTTAATTTTAGGTCGTCGATTCTTTATTATTCGAAGGACCAATGAGTGAGAAGAGAAAACCAACCGAATGGTTAGGGTGCTATTTCAATTCTGTTTTTATTATGAAAATATTTTTCTTACGTACTACTGAAACTAATCTAACTTAACCTAGTCGCAGCCCACACATTGTTCTTATCTATTCTAATATTGAATGGAGAATATTGCAGGGCTGCTTGACATATCATTCAAGTGGTCTTGTGCATCTACTGAACGCATCATATCTGGCTGTGGGTCATAACCTTTATTATCTCACACATTATCGTATGCGTCAGCGCACAAGATCACTGAATTCTTCACATGTGATATTTTATGGCGACTGGGAAATATTTAATTTAGAACATTTATTTTTTATTGCTACATTTTCCCAGCGCCTCAATCGCACTCAAAAGTATGTACAAAGTATTTTGTACACGCTCGTTACCGTGGAGCGGGTAGAGTAACCTGACATCAAAGAAGTAGACGGAAGAAACAGCGACGCAGTAGCCGAAAATGGCTCCTGAGCGAGCATATCGCATTATTCCATTCGGAAATATTGAAAAATGAGCTCCAGGTAAATCCATTAAAATTCCAAAAAGTACAAGAAACTTACAGCGCAACTGAAAGAAAATAGACTTAGAAGAGCTAAAGAGTTGCTTCGCTTGGCCGAAAGTGGTGAACTGCCGAATTTGATTTTCTCCGATGAGAAAGTTTGTAAACAAACAAATGATCGTTTTGGCTTGCCAAAGAGGTCAGCTGAAAATATGCACCTTCGGTTGGCACCAGAACTCAAGCGCGGCCATGGTGACGGTGTGGGCCGTCATAATAGCCGATGGTCGCTCTCCGCTCGTATTAATCGACCGCGGCACCAGAATAAATGCCGAATATTATCGCGAAAATATTCTGGATGGTATATTAAAGCCTTGGGCACGCCAACATTTTGCTGCAGACCTTAGACATTCCAACAAGACTCAGCACCATCGCACTCAGCACACGCCACACAAGAATGGTAAAAAAATTAGGTTTCTCGCATCCATTTCCAGCGCACAATGGCCGCACAATTTCCGGATATAAATCTGTTGGACTATTGTGTCTGGATTATTTTGGAAAGCAAGGTTGACACTAAAGAATACCAAGTGTCGATCCCCTGAATCAAGCGCTTCGCCGGTAATGGTCCAAAATACCTCTGAGCTACATTCGGGCAGTGTGTGACGGTTTCATTGTCCGTTTGAAGGCCATAATTCGTGCCAAAGGTGACCAATTCGAAAATATATAAACTTATTCTAAAATTTGATGCCATTTCCGAAGTTTTTTTGCTTTCATTCAATAAATTTAAAAAAAAAATGTAAAAATTGCAGTTTTTATATCTCACCATGTACATGTTTCATCCTATTTGGTTATTAAGTCCGTAATTCGAAAATATCCATTCCATATTCGTTACAAGATATCTGCCAAATGTTGTCAAAATCGGTTCAGATTTGTATATAGCTCTAATTTAATATTTTACTCTAATTTGACATAAATGATGCCCAAACTCTGGCTACATTTGTCCAATTGGATTGAATTTGGATCATACGATAAATTCCACCATAGAATCTGTCAATTATGGTCCAAATGGATTCAGATATAGTTATAGCTTCTATATAAATAATTTATTCGATTTATATTGAAATTTTTCAAAGACAAAGTTTATATACAAGGTTATATACAACTGAAACAAGTAAAAAAGTATTCCTCAGTTTAGCCGACAGATGTATACCCTCAGCCAATGTTCGATTCTTTTAAAATATTGTTACTTCTGTTATGAATTTTAAAACTCTTGACCCTCTATGGAGTGGGTTTGGTCAATATTATAAATAATGAGATGTACCATGACTGGAATGAAATCGGATGTTGATTTTGCTTTTGATGAACTTCATGTATATCCAAAATTTCGAGCGTTTGTGGTGGAGGTACCCGAAGGAGAGGACCGATATATTCCATCTTACTGCCAGATTTTGGTTCATAAAAAAGTAGGATGTGTGAAATTTGAAGACAATCGGACCTTTTGATGGAGTGGACCAATGTTATTCATTTTGGCGCCTGACCTAGAACTGACGCAAATATTACGATTAGCAAAGTTGGAGCAAAATCGGATTATCCTTTCTCTTTCTGTGCCAAAAATATATTTTTTGAAAATTTCGACCTTTTGTGAGGGAGGTACCAGAAGGAGTGGGCCGATATTGCCAATCTCCTAACTCGATCTAAGTTTGACAAAAATATTACGATATGCCCAGTTTGGACTAAATCGGATACTCTCTTCGAGAGTTATCGTGAGCAGCAGCCAGCCACACAGAAGGACGGACGGACATCGCTACATTGACTCCAAATGTTATGAAACTTGGTCCAAGGAGACTTAGGGTCTAAAACCGTTATTTCGACTAGGCACGTTTTGACCGTATCAAATTGTATATACCCTCTGTATCTCACCCTGAATACTCTCCATAACAATAATATTTGGTACAAGTTATCAGATACCGCCTAGAAATGACTTGGTCATTTTTTTTTTTCAAAATCGGCTCAGATTTTTATGTAGCCCTCATAAAATTTGAAGTAAATAAAGCACCCACCCAGTCACGTATGACCAATTACATTGAATTTTGGATTATAGCACGAACATTCAGTAATGGGATTGCCAATTATGCACCAAATTGAGTCAGATATATGTTTCCTTCGATTTCATGTTGTAGTCTTTTCAAAATCATAATATGCAATCTTGAAATACATGATAAGTAAGGTCACATATAAGCGACGGAATACTTCCTTCAAAATTCAAATATTTCTCATGTTTAAATTTCATTCCATTCCAAAGTTCAAACACTTTAAAGATGATTTGATTTACTTCACACAAATTCCCAATATAAACGCTTATTAGTTACAGATACTCTGCTAAATATGCATGGTTGTGTAGGCTATCATGCAGTTGACAACGACCGTCTTAAGACCCGGCTTACTGAATGTATTTTTCTTAAGAGTATTAGATATTCAACATTTAATGCAACAAATGTTAATTTTGTGGGTCAATTATTCAAAGGTCCAACCAAAAAAATATATTTTACATTTAAATGCCTAAGAAGAGAATGTTTAAATATATTTGTTTCATACATATATGTATGAATATTGTAACAAACTACAGATGTAAGAGGGTGCACATACCCTCACATACCAACACAGCTTGGAAGAAAAACAAAAATTGAAACTATCGATAACGCAATATTTTCTCACATAAAAATTAATAGAAATTTCCTCATATATGGTACATTGGACGGACGATCGAACCGACGGACGGACAAGATACGTCATAGGCAAAGTGACACAAGAGGCGTAAAATATTCAATGGAGCAAAAATTGATGTGAATTGAACATTTAAGCAAAATCGTCATCGTCATCAACATCATCATCGATATCCTTTTGTGGAAAAAAGGTCATAAGGACAATTGTGAATAAAATATTTATAATTTTTTATACACTGGTGGCCAAAACTAACTAAAGCAACTTAAATCGCAAAGACAATAAATGTCCTTTAACTTTTACAAAAATAAACAAATCGTAATTATTTTTCCAGTTTTAAATGAGGGGTTAATTCACTTTTAAGAAACTAAAATTAAAAATACAAAAATAATTTGAATGAAAAATAATGTGGAAAACTAAAATGACCCAATTTTTTGCTTGGTCAAAACTAAAGCAACTTTTGTTATTTTTATTTTAAAATAATTAAATTTTGGCTAGTAGTCGATAGCATAACCATTATTTTTGATAGCAGCTACACACCTACGAGGCATTGAATCTATAACACGCTCAATTTGATCCTTGGGTGTGCTTTCCCAGGCACCCCGAATTCTTTAGAAAAAGTTGTGCTTATTTATTTCCGAAACTCGCTTGATCTTCCTATCTACGATACTCCAAAGGTTTTCTATGGAGTTTAGGTCAGGTGATTGTGCCGGCCATAACAAAACATCAATTTTTGACTCCCGCAACCTATATTTGACAAGTTTTGATACAAGTTTGGGATCATTGTCATGCTGAAACACCCAAATCAGCCGAATATTTTACTCAGCGTAAGGGTACAACGTGATGTCCACCACATCTTTGTAAACAAACCGATCCACAACTTCCTTTATTTTATGGATAGGCCCAAATCCATAGAAAGAAAAACAGCGCCACGCCATTTTTGACCCACCCTCATGCTTCACTGTACCTTTGCAACACTGCGGCTTGAGTCCTTCATTTTTTGGTCTTCTCGCCGTAAATTTTTCACATCTGGGCCTTTAATTTAACGTAGACTCATCTCAGAAATAATGTTATTTCCATTGAGCTTGATTCCACTTATATTATCGTTTCCCCGAAAGCCTTTTTGATTTTTTTCAGATATAAATGGTTTTTTGATGTCTTACGGGCATGCAGACCAGCTGCCACTACTCGTCTACGCACTGATCTCGAGCTTATATCCATGATTGCTCTCTCACCAATCCAGTTGAACTCTTAAATGGTTGTTTTTTATTTCTTCCACAATTTGTGGATCAGTACGGGCTGAAGTTTTTCATGGCCTTCATCCGTTATAGACTGTTACTACTCATCCAGTTTCAAAAAACCGACTTAGTATACAGAAATAATTATGAAATCACATAAATATTATGAAATATTTATCGGAAATCATTTTCTGTGATATGTTTTTTGATAGTCACTGATAATTTGCTGTTTTATTCAGGTACTGTATTTGCTTCTAGCCATTTTTAAAATTTTTTGGCAGTACTTAAAAAACGAAAAGAAAACACGTACTGTTGTAAAAAACTTCTCAAAAAGGATTTATGACAAGCGAAATTGTCGAAGGAAGCAAAAGCGATAAATATCACAGGAAAAACAACTGAAATTGAAGCGGTTATATGAATATACAACAGAGTTGCTTTTGTTTTGTCCAAGCCAAAATCGGGTTAATTGACTTTACCAAACATTAATTTTTATATAAAAAGAATTTTGGTTTATGTTTTAGGTTTTTAAAAAGTGAATAAAGTACCTTATTACAAGAAAACTTTCTCATTTTCTTAATTTTAAAAAAAGTTACAGGGCATTCATTCTCCTTGTAATTTCAGTTGCTTTAGTTTTGGCCACCAGTGTATGTGTGCGTTGGTGTGTCTATGGTGGCATTGTATTTATGTATGTTTATGAGTAGGAGTGTAAATATGATAATCTGAATGTGTATATTTATTTGTTTATTATGAGATGTGGCCAAAAAAAAACTAACGGAATGACAGGCGTACAATTATAATATATATTATCAGGTTATGTTTATTGGATCGTATTGTATTATTTGTGAATATTATTGGCAAGGCAGGTGACGATGGAGGAGAATTATTGTAACAGAATTTCTTGTTAAAGGACAGAATGGTTTTCGTGGAAAAATGTTAAATAAGAAGAAGAAAAAACAAAACGGCAGCAATGAGACTCAAAATCAGTAGCTTCCTACCTTTTGTTTCATAGAAATCGGTCAAGTGAGGAGTGTTGCGCATTTTTAAAATAGCTTTATTTGGTGAAATTTAATAATAATTAAATATTAAATTATTATAATTAAAAATAATCGAATTCAGACAATTCAACTATTTTGGAACAATAGGAGTCAGTAATTTTCTACCAAGTCGGTTAAATTTTCCAGCCAAATTTGCTGTTATTTGGTGTATAGGATTTTCACTTGATATTAATCACCTTTGGTGGTATAACACTAAATACGGCCGTATTTTTAGATTTTCGTACTGAAAGGATACGAAAAATACTACATGTTACCATATACTGTAGTATGGATTTTCAAAACCACCTCCATATATTAACCATAGACACCAAGTGACGTAATTTTAACTGCTGACAACAAAAGAGATCTAAATAACAACTATCGGAATTCCCGCCTTATTCCTTCACCCAGTACCAATTTAGTGTTATTTAGTAGCATTTTCAAAAGTACCCCCATATTTTAACTGCTGACAACAAAAGAGACCTACATAACAAATATCAGGATTCCAGCCTTATTCCTTCACCCAAATCCAATTTGGTGTCATTTGTACAAATATAGGATGCCTTTTCAAAACCACTTCCATATCTTATCCACAGGCACCAAGAGAGACCTAATTATCAAATTTCGGAATTTCAGCCTTATTCCTTCACCCAATTCCTAATTTAGAGAAATTTAGTAACTTTTGTACAAATATAGGACTCATTTCCAAAAACACCTTCATATCTTGACATAGACACCAACTGAGACCTAAAAAAAAAATTGTTGGATTCCGATTCCTGCCTATTCCTTTACCCAGTGTTAATGTTATTTAGTAGTTAGTAGCTTTCGGACAAATATAGTACGCATTTCTTAAACTACCTCCATATCTTAACCACAAGCACCAGCAAAGACCTAAATAATAAATATCGGGATTCCAGCATTATTCCTTCATATACGACGAACACCGAAATTGAGGTCACGTGTACGATACAATTCCTCCTGGTTGCTGGGATAAGCTCACAGGGGGCCAGGATCTGTAACAGAAATTTATAAAAATTATTTGGGCTTTATTTGGAATGGAAGCCTACAAGCGGGGTTCCACTTATCGCGGTGATAAGTACACGGTTAAGTACACCGTATGGCTTGGCGTCGGTGGTGTTCTCGGCATTTTAGGAGACCTGTCTAAATACTCCCGCACGTGGAACCAAGGATTACGGACACCTCAGAGGTCCAAACATGAGGTATTAGTTATGGAGACCCAAGGGTTACGAGCACTTTATATTGTAAGAGAATGAACCCAAAGGTAACGGATACCTCAGAGGTTGCAATACAAGGTACTGGCTATGTGGACCCAAGGGTTACGAACGCCTCATATGGTTAAGGGCGTGGACCCAAAGGTTACAGACGCCTCAGAGGTCAAAACATGAGGTATTAGTTATAGAGACCCAAGGCTTACAGACACCTCAAGAATGAAACGGTGGACCCAAGGGTTACGCATGCTTCAGAGGTTAAAGCACAAGTATTAATTTGGAGACCCGAGGGTTACGAACATCTCATAGGATAAGCGTGTGGAGCCAAATTTACGGACACCTCATAGGTCAAAACACGAGGTATTAGTTATGGCGATTCAAGGGTTACGGACACCTCAAAGGCTTGAGCGCGTGTACCAAATGTTTACGGACAACACAGATGTCGTAATACAAGGTACTGGATATGGGGACCCAAAGGTTACGAACTCCTCATAGCGTAAAGCGCGTGGGCCAAATGGTTACGGACAGCTCAAAGGTTAACAAATAAAAAAGCAGCTAAGTTCGACCGGCCGAACTTTAGTACCCTCCACCATTTGGAAGGAACATGAAAAATTTCCAAAAATTTCCGTCGAAAAATACCGCTTGAATGAAAACCGTTAAATGGAAGCTATGGAAGACGTTTTCAAACAATTCCGTGTAGAATGTCGCTAAAATCATCAAAAACCGAATTTCGGAGATACCATTACATGGTGGCCATACGGTATCGCGGACCGCTATATCTTCGAATATGACATGCTTGCAGACAAAAGACTGATCTATGCAAATTTTTACCTTCCTATCATAATTCGTTTTGACTCTAGCGTGATTACAACAGACCAACAGTCTATATAAATACACGATATTTCCAATACCTCATAGGGTAAGAAGCGAGGACTCAAGGGAAATATTGGTATTACTGCTGGTGGATAGGGCTGAAATAAACAGATAGTTTTTGAAATGCGTACTACAATTACACCGCGTGACAAATTTGCCTTTTTTTTTCATATTACGGAAATATCGGCTTAAATCGAGGGGCATGTTCGCACATCTTCCACACTTTTGGACATTTCCGAATTGAGATTCCTCGAAATCCGTGGATTTTATGTATATATGTAGTGCCTTCGGCAAAATTGTAGACAGAAATATGAGGAAATTTTGGAAAAATTGTAACCCTCAAGCGAGCCAACAAAGGGGTCTTTTAGCATCTTTTTTTTAATAGGGTTAAAAATATACCATGAACCCACATTTTTCATTTAACCATGTGTTTTATTTAATTTCACCAATTTACTTTAAAAATTTCTACACCCAGGCTAGCAAAAATATCAATTTGATAAGCCCTTTTTAGCACTTATTTAAAGATACCTCCTAATTTTAGTTATTGCTAGGTTTTAGGCCTTGTTTACCCTCCACCATAGTATGGAGGGTATATTAAGTTTGTCATTTCGTTATAAACATCGAAATATACATTTTAGAGCCCACAAGTTATATATTCTAGATCATCATAGAATTCTATGTCGATTTGGCGATGTCCGTCCGTCTGTGGAAATCACTCTAGCTTCC